>NC_138584.1:6200560-6419464 GCF_964289735.1 Phaethon aethereus | reverse complement strand
GATGGAGGGTTGTCTATTAAAGAGGTTTCTCCCTGCCCTCTTTCTCTTCCCATTGTAACTCCACTTGTCTCCCTTGCAGATGGGTTGGCCGCTTTCCGCGCTTTCCTGAAGACAGAGTTCAGTGAGGAAAACCTGGAGTTCTGGCTCGCTTGTGAGGACTTCAAGAAGACCCGCTCGGCAGCCAAGCTGGCCTCCAAGGCTCAGCGGATCTTTGAGGAGTTCATCGATGTGCAAGCTCCTCGAGAGGTGGGTATGCCAGCCCCCGGGGCAGGCAGAGCATCCCTGTGGCGCACGGAGCAGGTCCATCTCCCCCAGCTGGGACCTGCGGGGTGCCGGGGGGTCGGGGAGCCCTCCTCTCCTAGAGGTGATGGTGAGGAGCGGGTAAGGAGGACGGGAATGCCATCCTGCCTGCTAGAGCTGCCTCTGCTCATGGTGACTCACCCCTGGTGAGGGCAACTACTCTGAAGATACTAAATTAGTCACAGCCACTGAGTTCACTGGCAACTGCAACCTACATTTCCTAACCTCTATGAGCTTCCTAGGAATATTTCCCCTTGCTCCTCTCATTTACTATCAATCCCTGAGCAGGCTACTTGGCTCATTTCTCACAGGACATTTTGTATAGAAGCATCCCACGAATGACTAACTTGTTGACTCACCAGGGAGGAGTGTTTATCTGCTGACTAGCTCCCAACTCAAATAGACCTCCTAAAAGATGCGAGCAAGAACTCAGAGCTGAACAAAAAGTGCAGTCACAACCCGGAGCCTGGAATTGTTAAGTCCCCTGTCAAGTACTGACAGGCTGATGGCGACCGTCTGATCCTGTGTTGCGATGTTGGGTTGCGTTATTGTACTCGTAACGCAACCAGGAGGGTGCTCACTGCACCCACTCGCCCACGGCGGTCCTCCAGCGGGATTGCACGGATGCTTGTCGCCACACAGGTGCCTGCGAGGAGATCTCCCTGAAAGGGCTCCCTTTACTCCGTCTTTGAACTAGGAGGGCTATTGCGAGGCCACTGCAAAGCACCCAGACGCACACCACGTGGTGGGGGCATCTCGGGGCACGCTTTGATCTCCATCGCCCTGAGCGAGCATCTTCCCGCTGGTGCTCACGAAGCTGGGTGAGACCGGCAGGACCGCAGGGCTGAATCTGGATTAGAAACGTAAGCGCAGGCTGGATGGGGTCTCTCCTAAAATTTGGTCCTGTTGCCATAAATTTTGGCGTGCTAGAATGTGAAATGACCCTTAAGTGACGCAGAGAGCTAATCTATATTGCTGTCATCTGAGTTAAGACAGACAGCTTTACTTTCTAGACTCCTTTAAGTTTGGATACCGGGTTAATAACAACAAATAACATCTTTTCAGCCGGGTTTTAAACAATAACCCTAACAAACACTGACTGCTTTGCTAGGGAAAGAAAACAGGAAAACTCATGTTGTTGGCTTTGCAAACAAACGGCAGTCATAACACGAGGATGGTTTATTTTCTCAAGCCCCTGCTTGAAATATTGTAACACAAAGCTGTTATGGGAAAAATCAAACAATTTCTTTTATAACAACAGAGTTTAAAAACAATTAATAAGAATGTACTAATAGTTTAAACCCAGCTAAAGGTTCATTCACCCTTATATTGGGCATGCAGTGAAGAATAAAGGGACTCGAGAAATCTTGGTTGACAGGAGAGAGGTTAGGCTGAGTCAGCATTTTTAGAGGATGTGCTACATAAACCTGTGCTTAAGAGCCTGAACAAAAGTAACTTGATTTCAGAAGTGCTCAGATCAATACAAATCGAGTTCAGCTTTCCCAAATTTGGGGCAGGATTTGTAATGCTGGATGGCTAAACTCCGCAGCGTTTGGGGGGCTGTTCAGGATGAGGGCAGGTGCTTGGTGGTTCTGCTTTCACAGCCACGGCTGAGATGAAATATGCCCTTTTAAGCGGGCAAACTGGTCACTCGTACCAAACTCTTTTCTGCTGCTTTTCCCAGGTGAACATAGACTTCCAGACACGGGAGCTGACAAGAAGAAATATGCAGGAGCCCTCCCTCTCTTGCTTTGACCAAGCTCAGGGGAAGGTGCACAGCCTAATGGAGAAAGACTCTTACCCCAGGTTCCTGAGATCCAAAATTTACACAGACCTGCTGTCTCAAACCCAGAGGAGGCTCAGCTAGAGCAGCAATGGGGCTCTCAGAAACCGTGTGCTTCCCACAACAGCCAAAACCCCTGTCTAAATGTGAAACTTTCTTGGTGTTAAAAGCAGTGGGAATGAGAAAAGAGGGAGAAGGGGAAGAGGAGGCTTCCAGAGCGTGATCCAGACATGGTATTAGGACTCTCTGAGTTTCTGTGCTTTTTTTCTGGTAGCAGTAACATCTTGTAGTTTTTGCCTCTCTCTAGCACCAAACCATAATCCTCTCTAGTCACAGGGTCATCTGTTGAGAAGGCAGGTTTCCTTTAAAATTACTACACTGGTTTGTGTGTAAATAACACTACCGCACCTTTCCATCCCTCCAGACATCCCCCTGGCTCTCACCTCTCCCCTGTGTTTGGAAGGGCTCTGAGGGCAGTTCTGAAATTTGTGAAGCCAACTCCAGTCCAAAGCATCGTCTCCCATGCTGGCTGCTGGGGTCTGGATCCAAAGATAGTGAGGAAGGAGCGGGGGGCAGAGAGAGAAGGCAAAGGCACATAATTCATGCTGCTTCCCAGAGTGGAAACCATCAGTGAACCCTGCTCACCTTCCCATTTTGGTTGCACATTTTATGACACCAGCTGCTACCCTGTCACAGCCCCTTATCTTCCAGGGATAGAGACTAAGATTTGTTTTCCGTATGACTGTCAAGGAGTTGAGTTTTCCTCATGAGGAAGGTAATCCCAAAAGCTCTCACTAGAGCTGGTCGGGCAAGTCTTCTAGTGCGAATGATTGTTTTTCATTAATATTATTTATTTGTACTGTAGTTCAGCCTCAGGACCTCAGTTGTCGTCCAGGCTTGATTGTGCTAGGCACTGTACCAAAACCTAACACAAAGAGGCTCCTGGCTGCCAGAGACATTAACAGGCTTGGTGGCTTCTTGGAATGACCTGCCAGCTGTCGGAAAAGAGTCAAGAGGAGGAATGTCCCATCTGCCCCATGCTGAGACGTAAGAAGAGCACAAGACCTGCCTGCTATGGCAGATAGCATTTTTCATGTAGTTCCTGACCAGCACGTGGCAGGGAGAGGTTACATGAAAATCACAATTATATTTTTATTATTTACTGATTATTGACTGTTGTTACCTACTGATTGTCCACTGTGGGTTCAATGTCATGTAAAGAACTGCTAAAGACACGGACCCTGCTGCATGGTGCTTGCTTAAAAACAGGACACAGGGAAGCACACAGTGAGCAGGACGAGCGTCCGGGTGTGAAGTGGTGCGTGAAGTGTACTTTGGCTCTAATGCCATAGCCTGGATAGCCCGCTGCAGGAGAAGACTCTGTGCAGATGTCAGTGGTGTAGCACCTCCTCTGTGCTGTGCAATAATACTCACCGTCCGAAGGCCCCGTTGCTATGGCTTTGCTTTTCCAGCTTATCAGCTGTCAGATTCTTGCAATATTTGCTAGTGGAGAAGCGGACAGCCTGGCTGTGGATTTAAGCCTACAGACCAGAAGTCTATATTCTTAGTTTTATGAAGGCCTGGAAATCAACTCCACGGATCTTCTCCTCTCTGTCACCCACAGATCAGAGGCTGTAAACCTCGGCTCTAGTTTAGGGCGGTGGGTAGGTTTGATCCATCAGAAAGCTGTTGGTCAAGATTTAGTGTATGTGGTGTAAACTAAGTAGACTGAATTCTAAAGCTAAGCATAATGTTTTCAGAACGAGATACAAAAAGCCTCCTTGGATATTAAAAGTTACTGCCCATGCGTTAGGTAGGAAGCGGGTTTTGAGGCTTTTTGTAAGGATGCTATGTGGGACATTAGAGAAATGGTTTAGGATCAAGATAGGGATGGTAAGCATGTTTGTTTTATTTTGGAGGTGTATCCCTGTGGTAGCTAAGACACTAAAATCTAAGTACGGTGCAAGTGCAAAATTTCTGTTCAGTAGGGAAACCTGCTTTTCAATAGCTGGTTGGCTGGCTCTAGAATTCTCCAGTTGTTTTGTGAGAAAAGATGAGTGAAAGGTGGGCACTGGAAGGTGCCCCAGATCCATCCAAGGAGTCTACATCATGCAGTGGCTCAACCAGCCATGAGTTTAGCTGCTCAAGGGCCCACGGCTTCATGGCAAACAAGGTACCTGGCAAAGAAGGTCTAGTGGGACGGGTGTCTGGGGAAAGTTGTGCAATGCCCTGGAAGGAGTCAAAGGCAGAAGCAAAGGATATAAAGTCGTGCATCCGGTGGCTGTCCCTGGTGATGTCTGGGCTATACCAAGTGGAACAATCACATCACCTATACAGCCCCCTCCTGCTATAGGTGAAAGGAAAGGAGGAGGGCAAATTATCCCACGTTGCAGTGAAACACTCTCAATACTTCACCTGCAAAGGAGGATGCAAAGCCACTGACTGTGAGGAGGGGCTGGAAGAACCCTCCTTTCCACAAAACGCTATGTCTACTACATCTGCATAACACAGGATGGACTGGGATCACTCAGGGGCACGGGTTTGCTTTGGCTGAAATAGTTCCCAGTTTTATCCAGCGTCGCTGCGACCGGTGATCCAACCGCTGCAACGTGGCAGCTCAGCTTCCCAACGCTGTGGCACCAAACAAGCTGGTTGCAAGGGATGAAGGGAGGCCACCTTTTCCGGCCCTGCCTTCCTCTGTTTCAGCCTCCTCTTGACTGCACATGCAAAAAGCATCCCAGTGCTGCCCTGGATGTGAGACAGCACCAGCAGGCTTATGGAGTCATGGCTTTTAAAGAGGAGGCAGAAGGCCATGTTAACTGCCTTGTGGTTTTTCTCTTAAAGCCACCAAGACACCTTCTGAGTGGGCTTGGATGATGCTGACCTCTAGTGCCAGCTGCTGCATCCCAGACAAGGCTTTGCAGCAAGGTGCCCTGCAGGCACCCGTGGCGGGGCGGGTCGCGGAGACAACCTGGCGATGAGGGAACAGCAGAAACAAGATGTTCTTGTCGAGGAATGAGGAAGAGAAACTCGGAAGGGAGGACAATTCCCAGACTTCCCAGATGGCTACAAAGGCCGGTCCTGTTCAGAGTGTGACTCCAGAAAGCCCAGGAGGTCACCTCTGTCAGCGAGATCCTCCAGTGTTGGTGCTGGCATCCTTTCGGTTCGTGTCAGAATTCATCCAAAAACTTCAAAAAGTAGCCAACACGCCGTAGAAACCAAGCTCCCCTCTCTCCTCCATCGACCTGGGGAACGGCTTCGAGCAGGCACACTCAGGATGGCATTGCTGCACTTGTGACAGGGACTGTACTCATGCTGGCTGATGTAGGAGAAGTGTTTTGCCTATTAAATTTGTGCCAGACAATATCCTCCACAGGAAACATCCTAGAGCACTGAGTGGAGCAAAAGTATTGTCTGAGGCATGTGAGTCTATCACGGTTATTTTTGTTGCTGCTCTTACAGTCTGTCTCTCTTGATGGAAAGCAGACTAGTTATTTAAAGTGATTTTTTTCATTTTTTTTAAACAAGAAATTGGCACCAGCTGCCTCTTTTATGCCAAATGTCAGTCTGAAGTGAATTAAAATAGGCAGCTTATAGCTCTTCCCATTAAACCAGGGGCTGATTAAGGAAATAATGACTGAGCCAAAGCGTCGGAAAGCACTGAGTGATGACTAATCCCCATCAAGGACAAATATCCTATCTTTGATTCATTTCTTACTGAAGTGAAAGGGATATTCATAACTTACAAACCCCGTTTCCTCCCTCCACAGGCACACACCTCCAAAATTTTGCTCCTGTTTCAAGTAATGTCAGAATGTGCCATCATGTGAGGAGAGGGGAAAAAAATCGTTTTGCTCAGCTCTTTTTATTCTGTGCATTTTCTGGCATGCGTCCAGTCAGCTCCCAAGTCCTTTGCCAGCAAAAGGGAAGAAGAGTTTACAAATTGCCTTTTCGATAAGCTTCAGACATTGTTAACTCACAGAAGCAGATGCAGAAGCCAAATCTGCTTTGAGTTTTTCTCCTGCTTTGGCCCGTCAGCCAGGTTTGGGATAATTTCCATCACTTTTACTGGACTTGTTAAGGTACCGATGGGTCCCTGCCCTCCACGCTGGGAAGGTGTGAAGGGCAAGGTCCTGCTGGTCTAAGCAGGGGAGGGAAATAGGTGCGTGTGCCTGCGGGTGCGGGTGGGCGAGAGTGCATGTGACTTCATGTGTATGTTATTTAGTGTCTCCTAGTAGAGAAGCTTTTATGAGACATAGATGTGCATGTTAAAATAGGAGAATTAGGCATAAATGACATAAAATGAGATTTTTAGCCAGTGTCGTGTTTGCTTTGTGTGTAAGTTTGACTAGTAGTAAGAGACGTAAAACTCTGCTAGGCTTCCAGTTACCCATAAGAGCACATGTATCAAACTGAACTGAACGTTCACCGATAGACACAAAACCAAAATGTTTACAGCATTCAGAGCAATAGCAAAGCATACCTCATGCCAGTCCTGGAGTGCCTCTCGCCCATCAGTGCAAGCTCTCCCCTCCCTGGGTGCCTCTCGCTTCTCCCTCCCAACCCCTCTCCTCCTCAGTCCTGTCCTCGGGGTCTTCCCTCCTCCTCCTCCTCCTTATGGTTTCCTCCCTGAAGCACTCCTCTCCATGCCAACCTTCCTCTCCACCAGCACTGTTTGTCCCCATGTATCTGAGCCTGGGTCTCACACAACCTCCTCCCATGCCCTCCTGTTTGCATACCCTCCATCCCAACTATTCCTCCTCTCTTCGTTGCCTTTTACTTCCCCAGACTCTCGCCTCTGGTCTTGCCGTCTCTCTCCTACGTACCTCCTACTGTCACTATAAACATCCTAGCAGCTATTCCTTGCCCATTATATAAGAAGAAAATGCTTCACATAATTTCTGCATTATCTTTCATTCCTGGGGCTGCTGCACTTTTCTTCCTTGGTACTGTGTTTTCTCCGGCATCAAAGCGTTATATCACAGGACTGGAATTAAAGTACATTTTGCTGCTAGACCAGAATGCTTTTCTCTACCACGCACCCCTTGGGCTTTGCAGAGGTTTGTCTTGTCCCCAGTATCGTGTCGTCTTCTTCCATCTACGCTCCACGTGCTGCGCTTGTGGCAAGGGCTGGCCAGCTGAGAGGGCGGCTGTGCTGCGCGGAGGCAGGGTCACAGCTCTGCTTCCTCTTGGCTTTCTGGTATAAAAAAGAAAAGAGCGTAAATAAAGGTGTGTGTGTTGTATTTGCTGAGTAAAGTCAGTCATTCTGCTCTGTGCCTCCTCTTGGTTTTACTGGAGGGATGTGTCTCTAATGTGAGACTGCAGTAAACTCAACTGGAGTTCAGGGAACGGGGGGCACGGGAGGGAGGTGGCAAAAGGAGGTGAGCTTATTACTGAAAAACCCCAACATTTCTGGCAAAAAGGCACAGAAGAAAAGGCAGTGCCTGCTTCTGGAGGCACCTGGTATACCAGGGAGGTATGGGGACCAGCCGCGGTGTGAATCGCTTGTCTCCAGTAGCCCCACAACTCCCAGTTTGCATCATGTGCCAGATGCCCCAGGCTGGATCTAAAACATGACGGATGAGGAGCTGCTTGGCTTTGCATTTACAGCGTAGATAACAGCGTTATCCGAAGAGAAATGTCTTCACGTTGCTCTGTCTATGCCTGCAGTCACCAGCTAAAAAGCAATGAGGAGAGGGAGGCATCTTATTTTGTGTTTGCTTATGCAGCCCTCTGCGGGATTATCGGTAATGAAGAGAGCAGGGTACAGGTACTCCCTGGGGTAGATCCTCCTTCCTTAAAAACCGTGATCGAAGTATCTCACTCTCCTATAACCTCTCTCCGCCCTCCTCTACAAGCGACCCAAATCAGACACGCAGAGTTCAGGTTTTTCTTTAAGCTCTCTGGCACCTCCACCTTTGGTGGGATGGCAGTGTCCCACCGGCAGGAAGGGGCCTTGAGGACCCGACTTCAAACCCAAGCACCAAGTAAGTCTGTCTTAAATAATAAAGATGTCTTGTTCCTTGGGAAACGTGCTTGTGGGTGGCTCAGAAGAGATTTAGGAGGGTGTTACTGTATGGAATGAAGTCAGAAGTGAGCCAACAGGTCACCTGGGTAGAAAGACCAGCTCTTTTAAGACCTTCCCTATGCCACGTTTTTATTTTAATTAGGTCCCAGTGCTGTAAGTGCCTCCGCAGTGTCTGGGTGCCGCTGGTGTTGGTAGGTAACTGCGGGGGCTCTTTGGGCAGGACACACTGGCTCTTCAGTCGGATTCCTTCCCATTCAGGGGAAGGCACGGGCTCGGGTTTGGTTTGACCTTCCCTCCACGTTAGCGGCTCGTTTGCTAGGCTCACCGTCTCCTGATGAGGCTGGAGCAGCTCCTCAGCCATACCAGATGTCCAGCTGGCAACGATATCCCCACTGAGTTGTGTCAGCACATTGTGAAGTGCTGCTCACCTGTACTGTATAGCGACCGTGAGGACGTAATACACCGCCTGGGACTACTTGCTCTCTGACCAGTGACTGAAAAGGCACGAGTCCGGAACATGGTTTAGCGGGCATGGTGGTGTTGGGTTGATGGTTGGACTTGATGATCTTAAAGGTCTTTTCCAACCATAATGATTCTGTGTGATTCTGAGTTGAGCATGTTTTTCTGCATGGAGAAAGAAAGTGGGAACTGCAAGCCTGGGGCTGGAGAGGTGTCTCCTAGCAGAATTGCTGAGGAGGAAAAGAACAGGAGAAGCTTGTGCCTTCTTGGGCCCTGCCATCACCCTTCTGCATGCTGGTTTCACTGGTGCAGATGTGCTGGATAGGGCAGCAAAGGGATGTGTTAACTCTAAGCAGTCAGTCTCCTCTGTTGAAGCAGTTTAGAACCAATCTCCCTGGAGGTACAGCCAGAGGAGATGAGTCAGAAATACTGTCAGTAGGATCTAGGAGACTACAAGGAAGGTAAATCTGAAGAGCTGCGGTTGGAGCCGAGCAGGAGTGCTGGCTTCAGCCCGGGGAGGCAGGCAGCAGGGAGAGCAGTGATGGCCGGTGCCGATGGGTGGCACGAGCAGCCCTTCATCGCTGACAAACCACCCGCTCCCCCGGACCGGGTACCTCGCAGAAACACATGTAAATCTGCAGGACCTTCCTGGAGGGGACGGGCTCGCCGCGCTTGCAGCCAGGGCAGCGGCAGCGGGTAACTGCTTGTTTGGGAGAACGGAGAACCGAGCACTCTGCCTGCCGGGAGTGTGGCAGGGGACACGGGGCTGCCCAGGCAGCCGGTCGTCTCTCTCCAGCCCGGCCACCTCCACACGCATCCTGCCGTCCCGCATGGAGAAGTGGTGATGGCTTCAGAGCAAATGCTCTTTATCAGCCCATTAAACCCACCGACACGCAGCCAGAAGTGGCCACGGCAGAAGTGGCACGGCGGAGGGCATCAGCTTTTCCCGTGCACCCGGTGCGGCTCCCGCCTGACCCTCTGGCAGCGTTCCCGTCACGCTGCCTTATTGCCAGGCGTGAAGGCACGCGCCGAGCCCGCTCCCCGTGCCGGGACCAGCGGTGGGGGATGCACACGCAAGGTCTCCCAGAAAAGCGAGCCGTGCGGATGGATCAAGCTTGATCAGGCCATGAAGAGCAAAGAAATGCTTTCTTCAGGCTATAAAAAGCGGCCCCGGGCTCCAGCAGGCAGCTCGCATCAAGGTCTCGGCTTGATCCATCCTTGGGGGATAAACTGGGGAGAGACAAGCAGGAACAGGCTGGTGAGTCACCGGCAAAGCCCGGGGCGAGGGCTGGCAGTGGGGATGGGGGCAAGCAAGTAAGGAATGGGAAAGGCAAGGGTCGGCTCGGCAGACAGGGAAAGCACGTCTGGAGACCAGGGTGTGCGTGAGCTAGAGATGGGCAGCAAGAGCCCCAGAAGTCAGAGCAACCTGGAGACCCAAGGGCCAGTTTAGGGAGTCTGGAAGAGGCTGGGCTTGCTGGGGAAGCACTGGGCAGCAGCTGAGGGCAATCGTGGATACAAAAGGGGGAAGGGGAGGTGTTAGTAGGGGCAGAGATCAGAGTGAGGGCAGTTTGGGAGGGGTTTTGATGTCAGCAGAAAATTGTGGGGTGGGAGATCTGCTGCTCAGTGGGGCTGGAGCAGCCCCGTGGGGGCTGGAGCTTGCCTGGAGAAAGGGCTTCAGTGGGGAAGGGCTGAGGCCAAGCAGAGCATCTCCTGAGCAGGTCTGGTAAGCGAGGGAGAGCAGTGACCTGGATGTGGCCTGGCCCTGGGTGCATCAAGGGCACTCCTCGCCCGGTGCACAGCCCGTCCTCCTGCTGAAAGGTGAGTGTTTGCTACGTGGTCTGCACAGGGTTGCTCTTGAAAACAAATGTTAAATGAGCTTGTTTTTCTCTGGGAATTGATGCAGGGGGATTTATCACTCCTCCTGTTTTCTTTCATTCCCTTTTTTTCCCCTAATTCCCTTCCCTTCTTTTATTGTTTTTCCTTTTCGTCTGCTGATTCTTCCCTCTAAGCCTGTCTCTGAGACACAACAATTTGCATGCATCCAAGGAAGGATCTGCCATTAGTGCTGCTCTGTCCCTCCTCTTATTTAGGATATATTTAGCCATTGCCTTTGGTTTTGTTTTGGTTTTTGGTGTGTTGTTTTTGGTTTTTTTTCCTTGCTGTTCAGTGTTGTTAAAGAGCAGGTGCCAGGAACAGAAAAAGAAGATTAAAAATACCTGCTGTCAGATACCTCTCCCTGCGCAGATGTGCTCCGGTGCCGTGCAAAGCGAGCACGTGAGCAGAGTGGGTAACAGCTGCCCCTTGAAAAGCTCATTTGTAATTCCAATTTTTGTTCTGTTTTGTTTTTTTCAATAATCTCTTTCTGCACTGCTACAGGCTCCTTGCGCTTCATGAGAACGCAGCGCGCGCTTTTGTCGGGAATCAATTAAACGCCCCGAGGGTTAGGGCGAGGGCCGGTTGTCGCACACAAGCCACAGAGGGACCCGCGCCGCTGCCTGTGCGGGCAGCTGCCCGTCCTGCAACGGGGTGGGGGTTTCCCTGGGTGGGAAGGCATGGATGGAGCCAGGCTCGCCTGCAACCAGACGTCCCACGGCAGCCCCCGCTGTCCCTGTCTCGGAAGCTGTGCCCGTGGCCGCGACCCAGCCGTGACGCGGCTCCTTGGGGACCCCTTGCAAGCGCCCTGCCGGGGGCTCAGCCTCGGTGGCTTCCCCGCTCCTCTCGGGCACCGTCGCCAGCCTCCGAACGATGCCGCGCTCCTGCCTGCGCGGCGGCAACCTCCCGACACGGGTGATGCCCTCCCAGCACGCCTTTCCCCGTCTCCTTCGCCTGCATCTGTCCTTCAATGCAACCAGAGCTTAACAGCAGCTCACTGGGGGAGGAAGGGGCTGTGCGACACCAGCAGAGCCTCTAAGTCTCTCCCTTCTACTCCTCTGCGCTCAGCGCCGGCCGGATTCCGTGCAGACAGCTCGGCGGGACTCGGCGGGCGTCCGGCAGCCTCTGCTGAAGCAACGCAGGGAGCGTGCGGTGCCGTCTTTGGGTTTTACTGCTCCTGATGGCCACCTCTGTGGTTCCCCATCAGCTTAGGAGAAACTGGCCTGCATCTTCCGCGATGCAGCGAGCCCCCAGCAGTGTGGCTCGCCCTGGTTCTTCCTCTCCTCCTCCTCCTCCCTGCCTCCCCTTCCCATCCATTTCTGTATCCTCCCCTTCTTATTCCACTCAAACCATACAAAAATACCTGGTACCAGAAACTCTCCTCAGAGCTTGGCTGTGCTGTGGGGCACACGTAACGAGGGCACTTCGGACCGAGTCAACAGTCCCTCCCTGCTACCTGCCTCATTTGTGTAGTTTCGGGGCCGAAAACTTTATTTTGCAAGGTCGCTGGCGCCTCACAAAAACTAACCCAGAAACAACAGCAGCAATACCTGGGGCTGAGAGGTTTTGCGTTTTGCTTCTGATGGGGAAGCCGGTAACTGTAACCCTGCAAACGCTGGATGCAGCTCTCCCACCGTGGTCCAGCCATCTCCCAGTCCGAGCATGCAGGGTGTCCCCGGTGGCCCCTGCCTGGGTTGCCAGGACCTCCCTGGTGGAAATGAAACCCCAAGAGGGCCGGTCCCCATGGATGGGAGGTGGGCTTCGTGCTGGCAAGGCTGCGGCACGGTTACGGGAAGGGAGCCCGGCCCCAGCCGTTGCGACACACATGAGTTTTTTTGTGTTCCAAAACAAGGACTGATAATACAGACAACCCACGGGAGGCTGCTAAGCTAAATGAGACAGGAAGCGCGTAATTAAATTAGATATAGAGCGGCATGAAGACATCTGAGTACACATACATCGCTGGGCTTGGAGGCTATTGCATAACCCTCCTGAAGAGCTCTGTATTATAAAATATTGCACCTACTGCATGGCAAGCTGCTTCTCCTTGAACAGCACCTCCCAGCCCGTCGAAGGGGAGAGTTAAAAAAGCTGCCCCAAGGGAGCAGAGCTGCCCGACGATGGCTTGTGGCGGTGGCTGCGGCAGAGCGGGCGGGGGGTCTGTCCTGGCCTTGGCGGGGAGGACGTCACCGGAACGGCCGAGCCCGTTCCTCTGCCTGGTACCGGCACCGCAGCGTGTCCTGGAGCCAAGCGCCGGTTTCAGACACCCACCCGTGGGACTCCGTCGTGAGTGTGGCGTTTCCTACGGCTCTGCGCATCTTCCGGCTGGGCGACAGTCGTGCCCAAGAAGATACAGCCTTTGACTGACTCTTTCCCTCCCACTGCGGTTTTATGAGGGTCCCTCCTTCCCATGGGGGCTTGCAGGGACCAAGCTCCCACCGCAGATGTTTCCTCATTCTGCCTCACCACCAGCCTTGCCTCAGCTGAGCCAAGCGCTTCAAAAGCTGCCTCGGAGGGGACAAGGCAAAACCACACATGCAGTCACCCAGCGCACATTATTTTGGTGGGGGGACAGGGGCTGAAGCAAAGTGAAGGTTTCAGCAGGCTGTCACACCAGGGCAAAGCTGGGCAGGGTTTCTCCGCTCCGGCTTGTGTCACCCATGCTCCTTTCCCATAGATGAAGTCCTGCTTAACGCTGGGCATGCCCCAAAATGATGAGACCAAACAACACCAGGGCATTGCTGAGCACCGCAGCTGTGCGGAAAACCGGTAAGGAGAGGGAGATGCAGGTAGTGGAGGAGAAGGGCCATAACCACCATGGCTGTCGTCGGCCAACTGCTACGGCTGGGAGGTGAGGGCAAAGGGTACGTGTGCGTGGCCAGTGCCGAAATACCCAGGTGCGATCCTCTTCTGGGGGTAGCAGGAGCCCGTACCCACGTCAGCACGGCACTGCTGCTGCGATACCAGTGCTCCCAGCATGGCAGCGAGCTGGGGTGGAGCACCATGCTGATGTGGCCAAACACCTCCAAAACCTGCCTTAGACTGAGTGCCCTTGTAACTGAGTGAGGTCTGTGCTCTTAGCACCTATACAGGAAAAAGGCAATCCTGTAGCCCTCTCACCCTTATTCTTCCCCTTCTTCCCTTAAACCCACAGCAAGGATCATGGCTCTAATCATGGTTTTGAGAAAGACAGGAGTCCCCACCACAGTTCAAGGGAGCCGAGGCGCCTAGCGCTCCTCCAAAAGCCCCGTCCTGAAATCCTCAGGCTTTGGCATCCCAGAGAAGCCTTTCTCCCTGCTCCGGCGCCCAGACGGCTGCGTGCCGCCACCTCCCCCGGCGCGGCTTGTCTCCCGCAGGCACAATGCTCCACACTGTCCCGCGTGTGGTCGATGCGGGCAGGGAGGGCAGGAGACAGCCTGAGCTCTGGAAAAACCTCTGTGTTGGCTGCGCGGCTGGGGATCGCAGGGACCGAGTGGGGAGGAAGGAAGAGCATGAGGAGAGAAGATGGCAGCTCTTGCATTTGCCCTGGGATGGCCGTGGGCCGGGGGGTTTAGGGTCGCTCCCCGCACCGTGGTGAGCTCTCGCCCAGAGCCACCGACCGGGGGATTGCGGGGGGGGCAGCTGCCCGGGACCCTGCGTGAGCCTGACCTCCGTATGGGGACCTCTTGGCTGTCGCGGACCCCTCTGCTCGTTGCACCAGACCTTGGGGTTCTCTGGTGCGCAGTGTCTGACGCTCCGTCTCTTGATCCTTCTCTTTCACCGGTTCAGTCCTTCCCCTCCAGTTCCCAACCTCTCCCCTGCTTTTAGTCTCTTCTTTCCATCTTGTGTTCTCATTAGGATCCACCTTTACCAGATGTTTTCCCATGCTTTGCTCAGCCTTTCTTTGATGTGCACCCCCTCCCCTTCCCCTCTCCCACCATAGACCCCGCAGAGGATTTGTGATGAAGTGCCCCTTCTGCCAGCACACAGGGTCAGACGTCAGTCCTTCTTCATCCTGGCTGTGGACCATGTAATGTGGGGGGATGTGGAAACGCTGCACCCTTCTGCTCTCTCTGCCATGTGAGGGGGCTGTGTTACACTGCCCTGGGGAGCGCAGACCCTTCCCCCAGGCTTTGCATCTGCCCCCGAGATGCTGCAAAACAGCCTGACTCTGCTGGGGACTGGCATCCCCCGCTTAAACCAGCCGGGGAAAAGCCCGTTGCAGCGATGCCGCCGCTCCAGCCCTGCAGCAGGGAGGATTGGAAGTCCTCGGGCAGCAGGACGGAGGTGACGAATGGCCGTGCGTTACGGCGTCGGTCCTGTCCCTCTTGCTCTCCCCATCTGCGTATGCACCCGCCGGCGGTTACTCCGCCGGCTCCACACGTCGGTGGAAACGAGCCTGTTTTTTCCTGTTATCGAGGAAGCAGTTATGACTGTGATGTTCAAGGACAAGCCTGGGCCTCCCACCCCGCCTCCCCTAACAGCACAAGAGAAACCTGCCTAAGCCGTTATCTCCGCCGGGCGATGCCAGAGCAGCTTTTGGTTGGCTGGAGGCTGGAGCGATGCCGGATCCCCCTCCCAGCCCTCCCGCCTCCCACCCGATATAAAGCACGGCTCTTTGCTGGTTTTCCAGCCGACGGCACGCAACCGTGGGCGCAGGTGGTGCCGCAGCTGCCTGTTGCACGCTCCTGCGGCCCCGTGCACGCTCCTGCGGCCCCGTGCACGCTCCTGCAGCCCCGTGCACACTCCTGCTGCCGCCGTAAGGACCCGATGAGTTGCTGGATGCCCGGGTGCCCAGCTCTCAGTGTGTGCTGGGGGTTAACCGCGCTCCCCATCACTTGCCTGGAAAGGTAAGGGGCTTCGCCACGCCGCAGTTCTGGGACGCAGAGGGGTAGCTGGAAAAGATGCACCTAACTTCAGAGCGGCCGGGCCGGCCTCTGCTGCTGCGGTCGTGATGGTTTGGTAGAAACCGGGGCGCAGACCGCAGGGAAACACGCAGCAAAGGATGGCCCGAGTGATTTGTTTTGGCTGCGTCCCCAGGAGGGGAGCACAGAGGTAAAACGTGCAGAGGGAGAGGAGGCTGGATAGGGCTGCCCTGCCTGTGTCCGGGTGGACACACACGCGAGAGTTGTTCCTCCGGCTCCGTCTGGGCAGAACTTCCTTCAGGTTGGCAGCAGCAGGACTATTTTTGTCGACACGGTTGAAATGTTCAGTGACATGTTGCTCCTCCTGCCAAACATGGCTACAGAGCCCCACGCTGCCAGCTTGACATTTGAACACTTATTTTTGTACGGGCGCCTTGGGATGCCTGAATGAGCTGCAGCACGCAAATAGCAGCGGGGCCGTGTGCTGCCTCGGGGAGACCCCGGGGAGAGGAGTCGATTTAGCAGCAGCTCCTGCCGTGTTGCCGCAGAGACCTCCCGGTAGGGAGGTGCCTCTGTGCCACCGCCGCAGAGCCGTGGTGACGGGCGGCCGCGTCCCAGGCTCTCGCAGAGCGGGCGCTGGCACGGGAGCATCGCACCGGCACCGGGCTCGCCGGGTCTCGAAGGCATGGGGTAGGTGGATGGTGCCATCCCGGAGCGCAGCCATCCCCGCGGCGTGGTGGCAGGTTCCTAGTGACTCAGGGGCACCCCCCAAAAAAAAAAAAAAGGGAGGGGAGCATCAGCTCTACTGCCGCAGCCTGACAGCAGGGAGATGCTCCCGCTCTGCCAAGCAGAAAGCAATCGCGGTGTTTTTCCAGTGTTTTGAGAGCAGTGTCGAGGGGGGCGGGGAAAGGAGCCAGGTTAGCTCCCGGCAGCTGCGGGGGCCGTGGGGGGTCCGGCTGGGCTGCCTGCCCCGGAGGAAACGCTGCCCGTGCTCTACCAACGCATGCCGCGCTCCCTGGAAAGTGAGCGGGAGGAAACGGTCCCCGGGCTTCATGCACTGCTGAGCACGGTTGCCAGGGAGCAGAAAAAGCAATTGGGGGAACATTTATTTCGTACACCAGAAGGCAGAGAAGCAGCCGAAACTGAGGAGCGAGGGCTGCCGCTGCGAGCTGTGCCGGCTCGGTGGGGTGCAGACCCTCTGAGGCGGGGCAGTGGCAGCAGCAGTCCGGCGGTCCCGCAATCCTACCTCTCCTTTCCAGAGCCAAGGATCTGAAGACCCGCTTAGGGATCCTGCTACATAAGCCAGAGCTGGGACACAGGATCGGGACCTCCAGCAAGTTGCAGCTGGGCTCCAGGTGGAGGTAAGCCAAGCAGTGCTGTGTCCCAGGCTCAGCCCGGGTCGGGTCCCAGTGGACCAGGCTAGCCTGGGGGATGCTCCTGTCCGTCTGCGCAGCAGAGAGGACAGAATGCAGCTTGCCCTCCCCACGGTCCCACCCCGGCAGGCAGGGAAGGCGGATCACTTCCCAGCTCCACCAGTTATAAAATCAGACGGGGGAACTGATGCTCTGGCATTAGGCACAAGAGAGCAGGTCGTTAGCCACAGGCAAGAAACCCAGAGGGCTCCCGCAGTTTCTGGTGTCTCAGACCAGTGCCTGGGACTCCTGGGGAATGCAGGCAGCATTAAAAACAAAATACCAAATATTGTTGCTGAAGGCAGGGTGTCTTCTTGCAGAGGAGGCTCTGCCAGGCTTGCATCAGCAGAAAAGGGCTCTTCTGAGTATCCTCTAGAGAAGCTACCTGGCCAAAGCTGCACGATGGAGCTGAGGTCTGGTGAGCCGTCGGGGACGGTAAAAGAAAGGGAGAAAGGAAAGAGAGCCCACAGGTAATGGATACTGGGGTCCCGCTTTGGTTTCCTACCGAGTGCCGCTGCCTCCCTTCTTGTCCCGTCTCCCATTAATGGGGCTGCTTGACTGAATCGCTGCCGTCCTTCGCCGCGGGGCAGGAGAAGTGTTGTCAGCGGGACAGCAGGTCTTACATCCTTTTGTCTTTTCCAGAGACTCCTCACGAGAGGTGCTCGAATGGAGGGAGTCCTTCGACCAGCTCTTGAAGAGTAAAAGTGAGTAGGATCTTGTTTTCTTCTCTTGGTGAGAGCGCGTAGGACAAGCGAGGGGGTGACTGTATGCCTGCAGCCAGTGCAGAAAGAAATCTTGTCTCCTCCTCAAATGAGACGCTTTAGGATTTAGAAAGAGGCCCCTTTCCTGCCCTGACAGAGCTGATGCACAGGGCTTATTGCCTGGCTTGTACCCTTTTCTTCTGGCTGGGTGCTTTTTGGGGGGCACAAGTGCGGTCTTGCCACACCTCGCTGCTGCCTCGGGACCCGAGCATCATTGTGGGCATCCCGTGTGCAGCAGTCGGTCAGCGGGAACATCACACCACGCCCTGACCGTCCTTTTCTCAGGAGAAGGCAGCATGTCTGCTCTTGGTGTCCTCCTTTGCACAGCAACGCAGCCACCTCCCCGCAGGCTTTTGCTGCCCAGAAAACTGCATTGCTGCCTTCTGTCTGTCCTGTGCCTCTGGGGATGGGTCTTCCACAGGGAGAAGGAATTCAGCTGCCTTACTGAGTTACACGTGGCCGTTTTCCCCCCCAATATTTGCTATACCCATGGTGATGCACAGGGCTCCCATAAGGTGCCATCTCCCTCTCCCCCATGCAGACAGTACCTCCAGACCCAGAGAGGGGACCTCTTTTAGAGTCCTACACATAATCCCTTCCTTACACTGGGCTTTACAGCAGGTACACAATGGTAGAAGTGCCAGATTTTAATACAAAAGTAATTTTCTACCTTAAAAGTTATTCCACAGCAAGAGAAAGTCCTTCCATAGCGCCAGTTTGGGGCTAAGCATATATTTTTTTCCAGCCTTCCTGACGTGCTGTGATGGCTAATAAGCATCTCCAGCTTTGTAACTTAATACATCCCCCCAAACTGGCTCTGAAATCCTTGCTGCAATTACTCTCCCATACTCCTCAGCATCTCGTTCCCCCTAGATTTCAGCTGAGAAATAAAAATAAAGCCATCGCTGTTCGGTTCCTGCAGGCGTACCGATACTTCGGTGGATTTCTCCTTAGGTAGAATTAGCTCTTTTCCGAAGCTGTAAAGAAAATACTCTGAAGCCTCATTACAGAAAGGTCAGATAAATAAAACAAGAGGATTACTTGTCTGTGGGAAAGGATTTTATTGGAGTCTAGAGGCCAATTAGTAGTGTCTCAGTGGATGGAATTTGCCTGGAGGGAAAGGAAATCTGCGGATGTCATGGTCTGAGCTCCCAGGGCAATGCTCGCAGGCAGCGCCGCGTCTGGCAGCCATCCTCCTCTTCCTCCCCCTCCTCTGCCTGTTAACTGCTCTTCTCTCCCCTCCCCAGGTGGGGTGACAGCCTTTCACACCTTCCTGAAGACAGAGTTCAGCGAGGAAAACCTCGACTTCTGGCTGGCCTGCGAGGACTTCAAAAAGACCCGGTCAAAAACTAAGCTGGCCTCCAAGGCCAACAGGATCTTTGAGGAGTTTGTCCAAAGTGAGGCGCCCAGGGAGGTGAGAGCATTTTTTGCCTCTGTCCTGTGGCATCAAATAGGGTAGGAAAAGAATAAAATACCCCAGTGGGATTTATGAAAGTGGGAAAATGTGCTCTTGTTCATGAGAGCTTTCATTTCAACCTTGCGTGGTCCGCCAACGCAAGGGGATATAAAGGCTTGCGAGCATCTTCACCCTCATTTGAAGATGGAGAAAAGAGTTTTCCTCCCCCCCGGAGGGGAGCTAATGCCGAGTTAATGTTTGTGGGTGCTTCTTCCTTGCAGGTGAATATCGACCACGAAACCAGGGAGATCACCCGGAAGAACCTCTCAGGTGCCACCTCCGCTTGCTTCAACGAAGCCCAAGCCAAGACTCGCACCTTGATGGAGAAGGACTCCTACCCCCGGTTCCTGAAGTCCGCCTCCTACCAGGACATGACCAAACAGGCCACCAGCCGCGGTGTCAGCAAGCGGTCGCATACCTGACCCGAGCCCGAATCCGCTGCGGGGGGACGAGCTGGGGGACCGGGCAGAGGCTGAGAGACAGTTTGCAAGGGCTGAGGTCTGCGCGGCGCGGTTTTGGCTGAAGTCCTGGCATTTTAGGAGGATCCCCAGGACCTCAAGCACCTCAGCTTCTCAACGAGCTGCTGGGAAGAGAGGTCCTCTCTCCCCGGAGGAGCGGAGCGTGTGGGAACCGCTCGCACGCCGGCGTGTGCCCGATGCCTCCCCTTGCGGCACGGCCAGAGACCTGCACCACCGCAGAGGCGGAAAGAAATCGGATTTGAGTTGCAAGCCGGGGCGAAGGAGACCGGATTCCCCGGAGCATCCGTAACAGGAGAGCTCCCACCTGCTCCCAGGGCCCTGCCTCTGACCTGCGGCATCAGGCAACTCCCGCCGTGCCCGGGGCGGCCGCCCCAGACCTGCCCGCAGGGCTTTTCCCGTGAGGGAACATCCAGAATAAAAGTCGAAAGACTGCGTGGCGTTTTCAGCCAGAGGGACCCCGCGCCTGCCTTCTCCTGACCCTGAGAGCCTTCTCCTGCCGTCTGCTGCGCACGCTCTGCACCAAAGCTTTGCACCTTCTTCCAGTACAGCGTATGCCTAGCAGCGACGCTCCTATCCCTCGCTTAAGCGACGTGACCTTCAGATTGCACGTAATCTTAGGTCACAGGCATCCCTTTTTATCACTATTATTTATTTTATCATTATTATAATATATATATTTATTAGAAGAGCACTGCTCAAAGCATACACACGTCCCTTGCTCCGAGGAGCTTGTAAATGAAATTATTTTAGATATTGTAGCACTTAGCATGCCTCCCACCTTTTCTGTATAATAACTTAAGAGAGGTGACCAGACAGATCTGTAACGTGACCGTGGAGCAAGGTACGCGAACAGCAGCAGCGAGAGCTGCGGTCTGGCAGGGCTGCAGGTTCCCGTGAGCTTGGCGGGCTGTTTATGGCAGTGAAAGGATGCTTTGCAGTCCATGCTGTTTGGACGTGGATGGCATCTCAGCAGGTAGACTAGCAGCTTGTCCCAGACAGAGAATAGCGATGTAAAACAGGCACCTTGGTGAGTGATCCTATTGAAAAGTTATTTTTTTACACATGGGAGAGAAAACCTGGGGCCCTGGTTTAAAACTGGGCTCGGTGTTCCCTTGGCTGGTGAAAACAGCCTGTAGCTGCAGCACTTTACCAGAAACCCGGGGAGCCAAGCGAAACAGCCGCGTGCGCTGTGAATTCAGCGTCTTGGGGGCGGCAGGACATTTCATCAGCTCAGACCTGTGGGGTAAGCTCTGCCGAAAGCCCTGCTGAGACGGGGTTTCTGGGTCCCGCAGCCGCCCCGGAAAGCCGTGGATCCCATCTGGCAGCAAAGGGTGCCAGCAGCTGCGTGGGTGGGTGATGGGGAGCCCACCAGCATCCTGTGCTGGGTCACGAGGAATGTGCCACCAGCATCGTTTCCTCCCGATACAGCCCGGGGCTGCCACATGTGCCTCCATTTATCCCTAAAGATAAGGAGGTCCTGGTCCTGCTGGTACTCACTCTTTGCTGAGGGAACCATCTTTTGCCCAGCCCAGCATTAGCCGGAGCACAGGGTTGCTCGGGCGTTTCACGACTGTTTGAGCAGAGCAAAGGCCTGAGGACCAGTTTGGGGACATTATTCTGAGTCCTCTTCCACTTTCCCCATCCCGGTTCTACCTCTGAGCCTCAGTGGGTCCCAGATGCGTTTACAGGGAGATTTTAGCTGTTTTCTTATTTATTATTTTTTTTACAACTGGAACCACCTTTGTTGTGTTACGGAAGTGAACGATTGCACAATGGTCCGTTTTCATTACTAACACAATACTGTCATTATAAAATAAAATGGAAAGAGAAAAATACTGTGACAACATGGGTTTTTTTTGGTTGTGGGCTTTCAGTTGACTTTTACATTCTAATTTTGGATGACTTGCAAAGCATACTAAAGAAAGCTGCTTGTGCTGGATGGCCCAAGGGGCATCTGCAGTCGCTCTAAAAGTTGCAATGCCAGGAGCAGAAAAGGAAGGGCAAGACTTACGAGGAATATAGCTTCATGGTATTTGGCTTGTTGAAGAGAACTGAACAGTTCACAGCAAGAATGAACGCAGAAGTTAAGTTTTTAATATATTAGTTGCCAGGGTGTTCACTACTCTTTGTGTTGCCCACCATTTTGTGGGCACTTTACAGGACCCAATACCTATTTAATATCAGTAAGGCACTGTTGTCTTAAAAGCACAGGAGGGGTCAAATTAGGGCTGCTGTTTGCAAAAGCTGCTTTTGAGTTGCTGTCATAAATAATACTTGATTGTTATCAGTAACTCAGCTGATGATTGAATTCCTTTACAAGGGGGGAGGTATCTGGCTGTAGGGGGGATATTAGAAAACATCCTACCTCTGTTGCAGCCCGTGCTGTCTCTGAGGTCGCAGCAGTCCCTGCGTCCCTGCGGGATGCTGCGGGAGGGCAGAGGCGGGGTGCGTGGTGGGCGCACCCCCAGGGACCGCGGGAGCGCCGGAGGGCTGCCGGCGGCACGAGCAAGGCGGGGAGGGGAGCTTCCACGTGTAGCGCAGAGCTGCTAACGCTCCGCGTGAAAACCAAACGAAGCGTGTCGTTACGTCGGAGTCTTTCTGTTTTGGAAGCCAACGTTAACTGGCCGGCGTCAGCGGGGGAGAGCGTGAGTGGGCTGCCAAGGAGGAGCTGGCATCACAGGCGACTAACTCCGCAGCACTTAGGTCCCAAGGTTTTACTATTAGCACGAGCCAGCCTCTGCCATTAAAAAGCCTTTCACAAGCAACTTTGTCGGCAACACCACCTTATGTCTCTTCCAACACCCCCGTGCGGGGTCCAAGGATCATCATTCTCTATAAAATACATCAACCCTTCTCCAACCCTCTTCCCTACAGTTGTCATCCACCTAACTGGCGGAAGGCAGTTGAAACTTCCCCTTACCTTTTATTCACTATTTCATTAAGTGTGGCCTTGGCTGACACGACGGGCGGTTCAGAATTGCAGCAATCTGCATGTCTACCCGGCCTTAGTGCATGTCAGAGGGAAGAAATGAGCTGAAGGGTGTCCAGGAAGTATTTAAATTATCTGCCATGAAAGACTTTGTGAGAGCAGCAAAACAGCCTAAAAGCAGATAGATGTAAAATAATGATATTTTTTTAACTGCAGTGTCTAACTTAAAAAAAAATGAATGTTTTGTCTTGCATACCTTGAAGTTAATTTAAAACTGATTCTCTGTTTAAAAAAAATATTTAAGTTGGCCAAAAAAAAAAGGGAAGAAAAATTTAGAATGAAAATGTTTTTGAGCTTTCTTCAGAAGGAAATTTGGGGCTGTGTCTACTCTTGATGTACCACAGATGGAAATGGACGGCCCAGGCTGAGCCTTAGCCTTGGTGGTAGTGCTTAGACTTCACAGCTGATACCGGAGCATCCCATTTGCAGCATAGTTTCATCCCTAATGAGGCTGAGGTACTTCCCAAAGAGAAAACTCGGCCAGTAAAACCACGCTTGCATCCAGCATGTCCTCCGTGATTGCTGGCAAAACCCAGTGGTAATATAACAAAACCTTTAAAGCCTTGGGAGGAAAAAAACCCAAAAACCGGCCCACAAAACCACGTTGAGAAAGAGAAGCTGAAGCTTCCGGGGACTGCCTGTGGACTCGGCCAGCTGTGGTTGCTTCCAATAAACCACGACCAAAGTTTCCCAGGGTGGAGGCTGTGAATTTGGAAGCAGCAGAGGAGATCTGAGCTCCGGGGAGCAAACGTAGGGGCTGGTGCTGGCTCCCCCCGGGCATGACACATACTTGCTCCAGGGCCAGGTTTCCATGAGCCGGGATGGGGGGTGGATTTATTTGGTGGAAAAAACCACCAGTTTCCCTCTGTCTTGGGACCCGGCATGTTCCCAGCAGCGGCTCGGTGGGGTGGCATCGCCGCGCAGCCGCCCCGTGTCCTCCCGCGCCGGGGGGGCCCCACTCCAGCAGGACCAAGCAGCCTTAGGGCACGTACGTACGTGCACGGGTGGCCCCACGAAGACACGTGTTTGGGCAGGTGGATGTGTGCGTATAGGTGTGTGGACGCTGAGCTTTCTGTTGCATGCACGGCAATGGGTACGCAAACATCGCACCACACGTACGCAGGCGAATACGGTATGTGTTTGCACTTACATGTGTGTACATCCGTGATTTTTTTTTTAAAGACAGTCCGCGAATAAATGCTATAAAATGTTGTTTAAATGTGTTTTTGAAGGAAGCTCACCAGCAGAGGGGATGCACTGAGCCGTTTCGAACACCGCAAACACCTTACCCAGTGTTTTGCAGCGCTCTGCCAGCCCCCGTGCCAGCCGACGGGGAGGGGGCAGCTGCCGCGCACCGCTCCCCACACCGCAGCGTTTGCCTTCCCAGCCTTGGCCCAAAGCGCCAGAAATCACGTCTGGTGTGTTTCCATACGGCTCGTGTCCCTCTCGCTGCGAGCGCAGCTAAATGCCAACGTTGCCAACCCGGCCCAGCCGCGCGCAACTATTCTTACCCGCGGGGTGCCTCAGGAACCGAGCAAAAATTAATGATAATATTCACGCCTTCTGACACTGCTGGGGTGCCGAGGGCAGCGCCGGGCTCTGCAGCCCCGCTGCCTGCCCGGGGTTGGGCTGCCTGCGCTGGAGGGCAGCTCTGACCCGGCGCAGCTGCACCTCAGCTCAGCCTGCGGGGAGAAGCCGGGGGTGAGAACCGGCTGGGAGAAGTGCTGCTGGGGAAATGCATTTAAGCTCAGGTCCTTGGCCCGGCTCCTTGTTTGACCTGTTTTGGCTGATCTGGCATTGCTTTCGATGGACCTGCTCTGCTCTCCTTGCCCAGGGGCTGGGACGCGGTGCTCTGCCTGGCGCGGTCCCTGCCTGCCTTGCTGTTGCCCTTGCCTCTCCTTCCCATCCCGCTCCTGCCGGCAGATGTGCTGGTTTTGCGGCTGTGAGTAGCGAGCAGCAGCCTTAAAGGCTAGCAAAAATGTAAAAATCCTTCACGGCAAAGCGGAATGGGGTCGCTGCTCCTGCGTGGATGGGCATCACCTGTCAGTGTTTCGGTCGCATCCTTCTGCGGACTGTTTTCCAGGGCTGAGTTCCAGCGCTGAAAGTCACATCAGCGTGGCCAAGCGTATAAACTCGTTTGGAAATATAATAAGGAAGCAAGTGCAGGGAACATGAAGAAAAAAGCCATCCTACTATTCATAGCTACTTTAAAAATTATTTTGACTTTGGCAGGCAGTTTTTGTTGCCGCGTTTTAGCTCATGTTTATTTGTAGCTGGTGGCCAGGGTGTGGATGCTCGGAGATGTTATCTCAGGGGAAGGGTTGCAAAATGGGTGTAGGTCCATCAGGATGGAGGAAAAGGAAGATTTGCTTAACTGTGCCCTTGATTTCCCTGCTGTGTCTCAGCAGCTCATCTCCTGAGTCCCTGGGGAGCTGGGGGGGGGGGGGGGGGGCAGGGATCAAATAAGAACTCTGCAGAATTGCAAATACAGCAGGAACTGCATAGCCCAGAGGCTACAGGAATGGTTGCGGAGAGGAGCTCTGTGACCCCCATGCTTTAAAAACCTTTGAGGCCCTTCTATTCCCCATAAACTGCCTGTCTCAGGGACTAAAAGTTTAAACTTATGACTCTATGGAGAGCAATTTGGATTGGGGATGAGAGATAGGGGAAAGCGTTACTGGAAAATCCTTCTTTGCTGGGGTATGGTCACAGGCTGCTTCTGCCACAGCCCTGCCGGCTGCAAACACCTCCTTCCTAGCACCCTAGGGTTTGGGTTCTTACCATCTTGCCACCATAAGATAATGAACTACTTTAATTAAATCAGCAAGCTGAGGAAGGCTTTTGTACGTGGGCGGCTGGGTGATGTGGTATTGTTGTGTATTGTAATGTTGTCTTCTTTTTGGACATCTTTGTTGTTGGTGCTGAGCCTGTGATGTGCCCCTGCACTGCTTGTTTGCCTCTTTTCCAGCCTGCAAATGGGTAGTTAAACACTGGCAGCTAGAGCCCCAGCTCTGGTCGAACTGGGAGAGATGCTGTCGAGTTCAGCAGATTTCCGTGAATTAAAATAGGATCTTGACAGCCTTGGGAGTGACTTGAGATTGTTCCCTGAGTTTTCACCGTCTTTGTCCCAAGGTCTCCCTGTGGCAGCACAAACTCTGTGAAACCGCGTCCAGAGACCGCGGGATGTTCCCAGACCTTGCGGATGCGCTGCGCGCCGGGGAAAGCAGGATGCTCAGTGCGATGGTTAGGTACAAAGATGCGACTCCTCCACAGATTTCGTGAAAGCTGGCATGCAGACGTGAGCAAGCAGCGCAGGTGTGCATACGGATTTGGATATGCATCCGCAGGACTGCATCCACGCACCCTTTCAGGGGGTGTTTCTCTGCATTCGTGCCCTTGTGTTTGCATCCAGCCACGTCTCTACGTACATGTGCAGATGCCCAGTTTCTGCACGTACCAACGTACCATGCAAAGCCAGGCATGAACTCACTGCTGCGGTTTCAGCCCCGTTTCAGGTGTGATCTGAATCTTGCCGCTGGAGGAGTTCGGTGGAGGTGGCTGGGGAAGCTGCACGGGCTCCGCACGCCGCTGAGCCCATCTTACGTTACAGAGCAGTGGGGAAACTGGGCGGCACGTCACAGCCTGGGCAACTCCACGTGTTTCCTGCACACGCTTTGCAGGCGGATGGGGTGGGCTGGAGGACGGGGCTCGCTCGGCCGGCGCCATGCTTTTCACACAGAGCTGCCGGCAAGGAGGCTGGTGCCGGGGCAGCAGGCAGCTGCCTGCTCGCCAGCGTGGGCGCGGGTAGGAACACGCCGGCTGTGGCGTAAACAGACCTGGAGCTCAGCGGTTCCCTGCGTGACATTGAGTAGCGTGGATCGTTTTCTTACGTGGATGGATTTGCCAAAAGGTGAGGAAAAGCTTAAAATAAAAAAAAACAAGAAACCCAACCCAAACTCCCCCCCTCCAAACCCCTGCCCCCCCCGCAAACCCCAGCACTGGTGCATTTAAAGTCTCTATGCCACGAGCTCCTGAACCACTGCTGAGCATATATTTGTAAACAGGGTCTTTGTGTGGGGGACTGTATGGGGAGAGCACTTTGCTGACAGCCTCTCTGCTGTGTGCTGAAAAGAAAGTCACAAAGCACTCCCCCAAAACCCCCCAAAACCCCAGCAAGTGGATAAAATGCTCCCAGGGCATTGCTGCTCCTTCCTGGGAGGGGCCAGCATGTGTTTTGCAGACTTCCCGGTGCAGCGAATGCTGTCTGGGGATACGTGCTGGGGAAGGAGCAGTGAAGAGCAGCTGCTGAGAAAAGCAGCTCCCTGGCTTTGAAGGCATTTTGAGCAGTGGCTGGGTTTCTGGCCGGGCAGAGGGGCCCCTTCCTCGCCTTCCCGTGCTGGGTGGTGGCAGGCGATGCCGAGCAGGGTTGCGTGACCGTTGCACGTCGGCTGGCGCCCGTGATGCGCAGGCGTGGCGCGGCTCCTGGCCGACAGCCAGTGGGGCAGGACAGAAACCTTTAAACATTTCCAAGGGTAGGTCACTTGTGGCTCTGCTGCTCGGCGGAGGAGGAGGAAGGTGCACAGCCCGTTCCTTCCCCCTCCCCGGGCTCCTGCCTTCCCGACAGGGGCGAGGAATTTGGTCCCCACCGTGCCCAGGGGATGCTGTGCTGCTTTTCCAGCCAGGAAAGTACCGTTTCATTTTTTTCTTTGTGGCAAAAGGCATAGAAGTTACTAGAAGGAAATGAAATGCATCTAGATCAATGAAACAGGTTATTAATTTCCTGCTGGATGGGGGGATAAGCCATCCATAAAACTGTCCTTGGCTTCCCTGAGGGTGAATTAATGTGAATTTATACTTCGGCTTTATACCTTAAGACCTCTCTGTCCCTTTTCTGATTTGCTTAGATAATTTATTTCTGGTTCAGCTTGTCAGACAGTGACTCCTGAAAGCACCGGTCACCTGAACCAGCCTTTGCAGTCTGGAGAATGGGTTCCAGTATTCCAGCTTTTCTAGATACTAGATAGATTTAGATAGATCAGATACCTGATTAACCTCTTAATGTCATGCAAGGCTTAGGAAAGGCTTCTGGTCAGGCAGGGTTTCCTAATCGCCTATGGAAGCAGGAGGGATTAAGGTTGGCTTTCTTGTCTCATTCCAGGTATCGGATCAGGTGTAATGAGTCTGAGATAACATTTATAGCAAGAACACCCTGGGTTCTGCCCCATCCCCTCACCCAGACACTCCGGGGACACCTGCCTGGGGTGCGATTAGAGCTGAGACCAGGCAAGCGAACACGATGGGTCTGGGTAAGTGCTAAGGTCGCCCTTTTTGCCAGGCCCTGGCTCTCTCGGCTGGCACTGGCATTGCTGTCCTTAGTTGCCCCTCACGTAGACCTTCAGTACATCAAATGTCAGTCTAATAAAAGAAGATTTTCTGTTTATTAATTAGGTAAAGACCACGAAGCCCTTAAAATAGCAGCCTATCCTACCTTTCGTCAGCCAAACCCAGAGCATCCCCCACAACGACGGCACTGAGCACTGCACCTCTCCCATCCTTCAGTGGGATCCCTGGGCTCAGGTGCGGAAGCTCAGCGGTACGGAGCCCTCCATCTGACCATCATGGAGCCCACAGCTCAGAGCCAACAGGAGGCATCGACCCCTTCCAGCATGGAGAGAGCAGAAGACCTTGCCTTCAAGTTAAATGCTGCTCTGAGGGACAGTAATATGAAAGATGTGCTGGAGCTGCTGGAGAAAGGGGCAGATGTGAACTCCAAAGCAGGAAGCGGCTGGACACCACTGCAGACTGCCGTGCAAGCTGATGATGAGGACCTGGTCCGGCTTCTGCTGGACAAGGGTGCTTGTCCACATGCCAGGAAGGACAACGGCGGCACTGCATTTACTGAGGCAGCCATAGCGGGAAATGTCAATATACTGGAGCTCCTCCTTGATCGTGGATTAAATATTGATGACCATGACGACAACGGCTTCACAGCTTTCATGGAGGCTGCATGTTATGGGAAGGAGGAAGCTTTAAAATTCCTGTATAGCAAAGGAGCAAATGTGAATTTGAGGAGGGCAGTGAGTGAGGAGAATGCGAAACTGCATAAGGGAGGTGCGACAGCGCTGATGGATGCTTGTAAGGAGGGCCACTTCTCAGCTGTAAAAACTCTTGTCCAAGAGATGGGGGCCGACGTGAACATTCGTGACAACAAAGATAGGAATGCCTTGATCCATGCCCTCAAGGAGGGTTGTGCCAAGGAAAGACACGAGTCAGCTGTCTCCATAGGCCTTTTCCTGCTGGGCTGCGGTATCGATGTGCACAGCAAAGATGAATGTGGGAAAACTGCCCTCATCCTAGCTGTTGAAATGCGGAGCCCAGATTTGGTGAAAGCTTTATTGGAAAAGGGTGAAATAGATATCAATGATGCAGATGAGGAGGGCAACACAGCACTGATGGTGGCTGTAGAGAAAAATGATTACAACATAGCAAAGTTGTTGTGTGAAAAAGGAGCAAGGACTGATGTTGGGGAACTTATTGCTGTTGCGAACAGGAACCGTGCTCATAACATGGCACGTCTTCTTCGCCAGTATAATGCCAAGTTTGTTCTAGAAACCTTCGAAGACTGGGAGCCAAACAGCAAATGCTGGAGGGAGCAGCTGAAAAAACTTTATAAAATATATCGCCCTATGATTGGCAAACTGAAGACATTTCAGTACATCCAGCAGAGAATTCAGAACACTTCCCAGGGTGGCATCTACCTGGGTCTGCATGGTGGGACGGAGGTAGCAGTAAGAATGAGCCGCAGTACAGAGGGTGACAAAGAGAAAAGGTTCTTCGAACAATGTGGTAACTGTGAACATCTACTGAAGCTCTTCCAGTTTGAGAAGGCAGGAGGCTACATGTACCTGTGCTTCCCCCTCTGGGAGAAAAACCTTGAAGAATGTCTGCAGGAACCCGGAGACCAAATGGATTACAAAGATGCTCTGAGGATGATCTTCCAGGCAGTGAGAGAGCTGCACTCCCTCGGATTTGCTCACCAGGATCTGCATCCCAGCAACTTCTTCATAGGTTACCTTTTGCTTTCTCGATATTTTCATTTTTCTCTCCTGTTGCCTGTAGTTTAGAGAAGATGATGCTTCACAGCTGTCTGTAAAAAAAAAAAAAAACAAAAAGAGATGAAACACCAGTGCAGATTCCTTTATGCAGAATGAGGTGTCTGTGGCATTAGCTGTCCTCTTTGAATAAGTAGAAGGATGTTCACAGGCAGCCACAGAGGAGTGGACAGAACAACTTTACATGTCTCATTAGATCTGCCCTCCTTTCCAGGGCTCTGCAGACAGATCAACCCACAGCAGTTGTCTTCAGAGAATTGTTTTCTAGAGAAGGGGCCATCCAGAAGCCACTGACAGACTGTATCAAGGTTTTCCACCATTATTTGTTAACAATTTCTCTTATTTCCTCAGATACAGACTGTATCAAGGTTTTCCACCATTATTTGTTAACAATTTCTCTTATTTCCTCAGATTTAGGTGGCAAAATTTACCTGGCAGACTTTGATAATAGAAGAAAGTTGATTGAAGGCAAAAAAGAACTTGTAAACTCAGATTTAGAGGTAACTTCCCTGCAAATCAATGTATGGTTTAACATTTCAGGCACTGTCTGATATTTTCTGTTGCTGTGAATCCTAGGGGAAGCTTCTCTGCATCCTCAACTAGAGAACACCTTGATTTTTGGGAAAGCCCATATAGCAACAGACGCTACGTAAGAACGATAGCGATTAGGATGCAAGGCTGTGGCTGGTGCTGGGATATCCACAGATAGGCTGTGAGCACGATTATGGTCTCCTCTGTCTTTGCGCACAGAGCTTCACAGTTCATGTTTTGTGTGTATTTGTATACCTCTGCACACCTATAGGTGCGTGTGTGTGTTCACACAGGCAGTCTGCTCATTTAGGAACACTAGTCCTCTCCCATTTGGTGAGAGGTTTCATGCATCTGGCATGTGAGCAGCGACGTGTTTCTTTGCAGGCCCTCAGCAGGCTCGTGCTGTATGTTTTAACGGGGGGTAGGAAACCCCTTCAGCAAGTCAGTATTGAGGACTTGGCTGCTGATTCCCCAGATTACAAGGAGGCTCTGGACCTTGTAAGTAGCCTGGACTCTCATGATGAACGAGGCTTGGAGGGTTTGAGCAAACATCCCTATTTCTGGAGCAAACAGACGTAAGTTCCTGGGAGTACAAAGGAAAAAGCTTTCGGTACGAGATTTGCCTGTGGTGCTGGGAACAGCAATGTCCTGTTGCAGCTAATGAAGCTCCTTGTTCCACAGCAGGTTCAAGTTCCTGAAGAGTATATGGAATAAAATCAAAGATCTCCGCAACCGAAGAGCTGTCTTTCAAGCTCGTAATGCTACTGAAAGTTTTCCGTATCCATGGTGGACCAAGGAGGTAATCCTCTTCCCTTTGGATCGATAGGAGGTTTGAGCTAGACATTTAGGCAGAAGCTTTTCCTGAGTGTTTCAGAGGCCCTGTTTAAAACCATAACTGGAGAAAGTAGCGCCACATAAATACAGATAACTGGGGGAAACAATTGAATCGAAGCCACATAGTCGAAATACACCAGTCTCAAGACGTTTTTGCTAAAGGGAGCTCTGTTGACTGGGGTGGTAGTAGGGGATGGTTGTTACAGAATTAGCTGGCAAACCTTCAAGGGTGTTTGTTGGTGACCCTTTAAGACAAGGACCTCTGGCCCTTCTTGCCAGCAACATTTCTGGCAAAAATGTTTTGTTAGATTGGCTCAAAAGCAGTGAGACCAGGCCTGCTTCTGCAGGTAGCATCCTGAAATGACGAGCTGCATCGTTCGAGGTCTTACAGTCTCGGTTCAGTATGGCAGCCCATGTGGTCATCTCAGCAGTGGCACAGTTGGAGCAAGACTCCCGAGTCCCCCCTGCCCTCTAGGCATGCATGGAAGTATCCTGTGCCACGTTGACAGCCCCAGTATGAACGCCACACCTCGGCAAGGCAGGAGAGGAAACACTTAGCAGAATCAGGGGGTCTGTATGGCGCATGGCCTGCAGAGTGAACTCCTCTGCTCTTGCTGGGACATATGCTCTTTAGGGGTCACAAGATTTACCCATGCAAGATGATGTCCCTGCAGAAAGGCAGTGGCTGTGGTGAGTGGAGGTAGATGTGCTGCTTTCGTGGTGTGTGAAAGGCAGAGAATAACCTGCGAGCTTTTTTTCAGATTGACAAAGATGTTCTGAATGTCATGGAAAATCCTAGGAATGGAAAACCATTCCAATATAGCAATGACATCACTGACCTACTGAGGTTCATCAGAAACCTGGATGAACACCCAGATGCCAGGTACATGTTCGCCTCTTTGCCCCTGCCACAGGGGAGCATCTGGGTATCTGCAAGTGCCAGTGAGTTTGAGAGCAAAATCTTCTTCAGACGGTTTTCCAGAAGGGCAAACACAACTGGGATGTGGGAGAAAGTCCGTTAAAGCTCATCTCGTTAGAGGGGCTATCTCCTCTGGCAGTGCAATAGAGCATGAAAGATTGTGCGTCATGGCAGCAAGCAGTCTGGAGTCAGCTCTCAAAATCACCTTCCTGAGGGTAATAAAAGTAAGTTAGCCCACAGGATTAGACCTCGGAATTTGAAGCAAAATCTGACTCCCAGATCATCTCCTACACATGAACATCCTCAACCGGAGCCTTCCACTCCAGAGGGATAGCAGCAGCTTCAGAGAATTGGTGGCAGCTTCCTCTGCACCTTTGCCTTTGCAGAGCAGCCTGTGGGGTGGAGGTGTCCATGACAGCTAGGGCAGGTCATGGCTCTACAGCAGAGGACACCATGAACGTGTCCTTCCGGGCTGTTATTTTTGCTGCAGGCTGGTGTTTCTTGCCATAACTCCAGGAAGGTTTTTAGATCATTCTTAAATACTTGTATCATCCTTTATACCTTTGAAAAACCTCCTTATCTTCCTTGCTATTATTTCCAAAGTGCTGATGTTTATCATGCTGAAGTGCTTTGAGATACCGATCAGGAAGCACCGATCCTGTCAGAAGGTCCTGTTAGGAGGTCTTGACTCCTAAAGAGCTGCCAGAGTCTCCAACCCTTCATGGTCATGGGCACTTACATGTGAGGTTAGAGGTGGCATTAACTCCTAGCGATGGTTTCGCTGATGCTGGTGGCCAGCACTGCTCTTCAGTGAAGACGCAGGTAGGATTAAGCAGATGGAGGTGCTGGAGGAATAGCGAAAAAATAGATTGAGGAGCTTAGGGAAGGTATAGAAAAGTTACAGCTCAAGGATTTCTAGGAAACCTTCCTGTATTATCAGAAAGCCTCTAGAATGGGTTTTTTCTCTGCAAGGGGGGAACCAGGGCATCCTGGACACTTTGACTTCTTGGGCAAGCTTTAAAAATCCATTTTGTTTTTCTTCTCTTTCAGGATCAGTAACAGAATAGGAGACCATGCTGAGTATTTCTTGAAGCTTTTTCCAGCACTTACCATTTATGTCTACAATAGCTTACGCCAGAATCCCAAATACAGTCACTTTGCAGACATTCAAGACTCTTCTCTGTAGGATGTCATTGCCTCATGTCCCGTGTCTGAACCCACCATCACTGCCTCTTTTTATTCCCTATTTTTTCATCTGCAAAAGACTTGAAGAAGGTGGGTAAGGAGATGGGAGAGAGCAGATGCAGGGACAGAGCATGGAGGACTTTTAGTCTAAGAAATGAAAGTTGCTTCAGAAGTGTTTGGTGTAACAACCACAGGCTTTGGAGAGGAACCAAGCCGAGAGCCAGCCAAGGTCCCTCTTGACTACCTCTGTCCCTCTGGGCTTATCTGTCTCTGTGAGGTGGAGATCAAGGCCCTGATCCTTTTGGAGAGCAGGGAGATGTGGGACAGCCCCCATACACCCAACACGTCTGGGAGGCAGGAGAAGAGCTCGGGCATTGCCAGACAACATGGGACCCTCTGATAAAGGAAAAGGAGTCTGAGCTCCTTGCTAGGGCCAATGTTCCCCACAGCTTGCACTGATGAGCTGCTCATCTACTCCTAGAAAGAGAGGGATTCTCTCTTTTCAGTCTTTTTGAAACACAGCAGCCAGCAAATAAGATGCCTAGGCAATGGTCTGGCTGCAGAGTTGCCCTCGGCCCATTATCCCGCTGATCTGGTAGAGGCACGGTCAGCCCAGCCTGCTGGGACCTGAATGACTTCTGCGGGGGGACGCAGGAGATGCTTCCACGAGAAACAGATGTAAGGAGCACCATCCCACAAAATTCCGCTACTGTGCGTAGTCCTGACTCACCTGAAAAAGGCCACTGACATCAAAGGGAATGCAGGGACCCGTTCCTCCTTCTCTGCCACGGCAGGCTGTGTCTGCAAGGCAGGGCTACGCGCAAGCATGCCCTGCCTAGGAGCAGCGCTGCTGGGGGTCCATCACTCTCCTCCTGCCAGGCTCTCCTCCCTTGCACAGAGCTGGTGCCCATCGAGCAGCCAGCTCAGAGCTTTGGTGTCGGAGGCTGGGTGGCACAAACCCATTTCTGAAATCCTATGGCACGCAACATGTGTCTGTTTGTCCAAGGGCTCTCTTGTTTCTTGGCTAACGCTCTGATTTGCACGATGATTATACATTGCTTACGGAAATATTTTTCAGCCATTGAAAAGATTTTTAATTTTGGTCAAACTGAGATTGTTACTCTTTTGATTAGCCGGTGGAGAACAAAACTTGGAATAAACTTGCCTGGAAAACTAACTCTACACTCATTTATGGATGAGGTTTCTCCATCCCCTGTGCACAGAAGGAGGTAGTCTGCAGCACTATAAAGCACCAAAAAGATGCATTTTTTGCCTCCCTGTGGAGGTGCCTCTTGGTTGTTTAGGTAAGGTGGTGGACACTTTTGTCACTGCTCAGATGAATTGCTTCTGGCCCATATGGGTATCTGATGGGAAAAGATATTGGGAAGTACTGAAGGCTTCCTGTCCTTGAAAGCAAGCTGTCTCTTCTGAAATAATGGGCTGAACGGTGGGGGTTTTTGCACTGTTTTTGTGGAGTGAGGGTGAGGATTTTGTGGATGAGTTGAGGTGTGAAGATGGGCATCAATGCTTGCATGTGCATGTTTGTGTACCTGTAATACTCTGGGAGCGGCTGCGTTTGACCCACCTCCTCTGTAAGCGGGTGGCTGCCAGAACGCATCATTGGGGCATCTGGTTTGGCTGTGTGTGCTTATAGATGTATGTACCTGCAGACCAGCACTGCTGTGCAGGAGTTTTATTGCAGACTGCCACACACGTGCTCATGGCTCGTGAGGTCCAACTGCCAACCTGCATCAGTGGTCCTGGCTCACAGCAAAGGGCCTTCTGACGGTCTTGGGAACCTTTTCAAATACATAAATGTGACAACAAGAAAGCTTGACCATGCAGCTGTTGGTGAGGTGCCAATAGAGGAAATGCATCCAGGATAATGTCGACTCCTCTTGTGTCAACATTTGTATTTTCTTCTTTCCTCCTTGCTTGTTTTTTCTTGCTCACTCTGTCTTTCTCATGCCCAGAAAGCAGGAGGACACCCAGAGATGCGTGTCCAGGTCTCAGCAGCGCGGGGAGCCTGGGTGCTATGGGGAGCACGGTGGCTGCATGCTGCAGCAGCACATTTCTGCTCTTGCACAAGGAGAGGTGAGGCCATGGGCTGGGTTCCTTCAGCCGTTTGAAAAATGTGGCTTGCTTTGACCTTTGTGTCTTCTTGCATCACTCCGCTGTTTTCCTAAAGGGCTGTGACTTGGCAGCCTTAACAGGCTGTGGAAAGGACTTCCTGAAAGCAGAGAGCACTCAAGGATGTCCAAACCAGAGCAATGATTAAACCCGTGGAGGCTGTGACTTGTCTCTCTGGGGCAATCGGGCTGCTGGGAAGCATTTCCAGGGAAGGTTCGTGTGGTCTGCAGGGCCGTGTCCTGCTTCCCGAGAAGCCAGAGGTGCCGGCAGGCTGGTGTCGGAGGAGAAACTGGATCCATGCACGGCATTTGCAAAGCTTCTTGCTGACAGAGCATCAGGCCATGGGAAGAGGTGGGGCTGCAGGACTGGGACCAACGCTGGGGAACACAGCAGGCTGCCTGTCCTCCTCACAGGAACGGAGAGGATAGGCGAGGGCTCAGCAACAGGCCAGGCAGGACGGAAAACCAGCAGCAAGGACAGATGGGCAGTATTGCAACCGGGTGGTATGGCAGTGCCTGGCAAGGATGTCCTAGGGAGCCAGGAGCAGGGCTGAGGTCAGAGCCAGCTGCCAGAGTTAGTGCTGCCTGATGTGCTGACGGCTCCCAGCATCACCGCCCGTCTGGGAGGTGCTGCCTGCTTTTGCCTCGGACAGGCAGGCTTGCAGACCATGCATGGTGCCCAAGGGCATGCTGATTTGGCCCTAAACAACTTCATTCTCCCGCTGTCATGCCTGTACATTGTGTGTTCGCTGTGCCTTTTTCCCCTGCTCCTGCTGGGGACCCCCAGGGCAGCGCTCCCAGCCTGGGAGCATCCCTGGCATGGGATCAGGTGCTCCCCATCCCGCCACTGCTGTGCTCAGCACAGGCTGCTGAGCACAGGGGTGGCCCCAGGTCAATGCGTCTCATCTGCTGCACTGCGCGCGGGGAAAGAGTCCACAGAAGCAGTGGAGTGAAGATTGCTCTTCGCTGCGGTTTTGCCGTGATGAGCTCCAGGCACATCCACGAGCCTTCTAGGGACCGGGCTCAGCTGGGCTCAGACTGCGGAGCCTGAAGTCTTGTGCAAAGCTCAGACAAAGGCAGCTAGCTTTTGCGGATGAAGGCTTTTGGGGCAAAATCAAGTTACAGCACAAGGGCAGTTTTGAGGATCTGGTCACAGGCCAGGCCGCAGGAAGCTGATGCTGCTCCTATGTGCCTCATGTCTTATGAGGAGCGGCTGAGGGAACTGGGGTTGTTTAGTCTGAAGAAGAGGAGGCTGAGGAGACCTGAAAGGGGGTTGTGGCGACGAGGGTGTTGGTCTCTTCTCCCAAGTAACTAGTGATAGGACGAGAGGAAATGGCCTCAAGTTGCGCCAGGGGAGGTTTAGATTGGATATTAGGAAAAATTTCTTCACTGAGAGGGTGGTCAAGCATTGGAACAGGCTGCCCAGGGAGGTGGTGGAGTCACCATCTCTGGAAGTGTTCAAAAAACGTGTGGATGTGGCGCTTCAGAACATGGTTTAGGGGACATGGTGGCACTGGATTAATGGTTGGACTTGATGATCTTGAAGGTCCTTTCCAACCTTAGTGATTCTGTGATTCTATGATTTATAGAAATGTGGTTGGACTTTGGGTTGGTTTGGTTTTTTGATCCCCCAGAAGCAAAGCGTTGATAATCATAACTGACAAATACGAAACACGTTGTCATCTGCCTTAAATGTTATTCCCAGGACGCAGTCTTCGGGGATTTGAGGGTTAAAAAGTAGCTAAAAATAGCCCCGAAGTTACAAAGCTGAGAGCTTGCAAGGCCGCTGTCAGAGGCAAGGCGTGATAAAGGCGGTGGTCTTTTCTTCATGAGGTCCAAAGAAGGCCTGGGATTTCTGCCACTTCCTCGGGACTTGGCAAAGCCACTCTGACTCAGTTTCACCCGGGGAAAACGAAGGTCTGTCTTTGATATGAATTGCTCAGTGCTTTGTAAACACAGGTCTACCGGCTTTTAAAAAAAAAAAAAACCCGTGGCAAGGCCCCGAGCCAGGCATGAGCTGATTGGAAAATCAGAACGGCCCTGGCCAGAGAGGCACCACCTCCCCACCCAGGGGCAGCTGAGTAGTAGACCAGGTGGGGTCTCAGCCTTGCCACCCACAGCAGGTATTTAATTTGTGTGGAAAGCATGGAGGGCTGAGGAGCTGAGGTGAGGTTGTAAATGGCGCTGAGCAGAGGAAAGCAATCCCAGCCCTCGGCTCCCTGCGCAGCAGGGCTCTGGGGACCGGTGGTCTTTGAGGGCCCCTGTCCCCAGGTAAATAAAGTATTTACTGTAACTGCTTCCTGGCTTTAAGCATCTTCCAAATGTTTTGGGAAAGACCTCAAAGGTGGTGTGCTGTGCACCCCGTGTGATTTACTTAGGCCGTTACTGGGCCCTTGCTATGGGCAATGCAGTCTTCTACAGATACATGTGAGAAAAGAGACTACCACGTGGACAAGGGCATCTCCTTGGGTGGAAGTATGTCATGGCGTGTCTCTGCCATGGTCGCAGAGGTGCAAGCTGCTGCGCTGTGTTACCGGGCAGGCTGGAGGACGCTGTGAGTTGCTTTATTTTTAGGTCATATTGCTGATTAAGTGCAAACTATTCAGTGTGTCCAGGCTGCTCAGCTTTCTTGGAGCACACCCCTGTCCTGCTCAGTGTGGACAGCAGGTTGAGAGGTCTGTTTTTCCTTGGAAATCTGTCCTTCCCTTGGTGCCTGTAGGGAGGGGAGACATGTTGCATCAACAGAGGCAGGGCATGGGTGATGGGGGACGAACAAGCAGAGCTCTGTGCTCCCGGGGGGTGTTCAGGGCGTGCGGAGGGGCGGCAACCGGGGATTTCCTGCGAATGTTACTGGAGGTAGTGGGATCACCAGCACCCTGCACAGACCCCCCCAGCTGGCCTTTGGGTTTTAAGGTTTTGAGGACCCCTGTCCCCAGGTAAAGTATTTACTGTAACTGCTTTCTGGCTTTAAGCACCTTCTAAATGTTTGGGGAAAGGCCTCAGAAGTGTTGTGCTGTGCACCCAGTGTGATTTATTTACACTGTCTGCTGCCCCATGTGCTTGAGCTGGTGTGGTTTGGGGGAGGTAGACTGCCTCTGCGACTGCCTACCTGCTCTGCAGAACGGGAGGCAGACTTGCTGAATGAGAGCCTTTTCTCAAGACTTTTATCTGCATCTGAGAAAAACAACATGCACAAACCTCCCGTCACGGACCGACCGATGCAGGGAGCCCTAAAGCCCAGCTCCCATCCCAGCAGCTGGAGCAGGAAGGTTCCTTTCCGCACTGGCTCACCTTTTTGCTTCTGCAATGGCTCCATTTTCTTCTGGGGCTGTGGCAGCAGGATCTGGATCCCTTTCAGAAGCGTGAAGACAATGATGGTGTGACTGTCTGGTGAGGGAGAAGAGATGAAGCGGTACTGTGTGGCAAGCGCTCTGATGGTGAATGAGAGAGGACAGCAGGATGTGTTGTCCCCTTTGAATCCCATGGGGCTTGTACAGAGGTCAATGAACGGTGGTTGAGCAAGGGCATGAGTTACCCTTGACTGCAAGGCTGTTAGGGGGCTGCAGGGCAGGGGTGGCATGTCCCACCCTGGCTTTGCTGCAGGGTTGAGGTGTCCTGGGTGGCAGCCCGGAGGCTGGCGAGGAAATGGCATTTGGAGAGACGGGGACAGGCACGGGCGCAGCTGCACAGTGCTCTCAGCTTTGTGCCCGCGTGGGTGGCCTCTCCCGGGAGGAGCACCGTGTTCGCGCCCGTGAGGTGGGGTGCAGGCAGTATGGCCGGTCTCAGCAGGGACTGTGTAAAGGCGCAGAGAGTGCCACGGTGACTCCTGGAGATGGGAGAGGGACTCATGCCTGGCACCCTCCCCGCCGTGCGCGCCCCGCACCTGCGCAAAACAGCAACCCTCAAAATAAGCGAAAAGCAAGACGTGGGCGATAGGAGGTTTTCTCTGCAATTACAGGTATTTTCCCTAGCAACAGTAGTGCCTTTTAAAGACGACATAACTGATTTTTCCCAGCTGAAAAGCAGGCTGTTTATCTAAAGGTCAGAAAAGCAAGATCCTTAGATAAATGTCATCAGTGCACGTGTGATAAGGTGCATAAAGGTCTCCCGAGCAAAAGGTGGCAGGCACATTAGCGCAGTCACAAACAGCCACTGTTTTTGGGTTGCAGGCTGATTCGGTTTGCTCCTCTCTGACAGGGTGCTGCAGGCAGGGCTGCCCGCGGGCTGGCAGGCAACGCAGAGCAGCAGCCAGCCTACGCTGCACCCCGTGGGTCCAGCTCTGCCCCACCAAGGCATGACCTCCCTACTCAACCAGGCTGAACGTGCCAGCCGTGCAGGGCAGGAGAAACGAGACGGGTCTGCTAGATCACACGTCTGTCCCATGGCACGCCACCAGAGCTGAGGGGTTTTATCTGCCTGGCTCTGGTTATGCATCCCTGCGAGGTGCTACAAGGAACTGTGGCTTGGGGACAAGAGTTGTCCCAGGGACTTTCACTGCAGGATGAATGTCCACATGAAGAAGATCACAGTCTCTTCTGCACGTTCCCCGGGCTGTCTCTCCAGAGCAGTGTCTCAGCGCACTCGCTCTCTGAGGCTCTGTGTAGTTAAATGTGGGCTGTGAGGCTTGGGCAGCGGCGGGACTGCCTTAACCCTTGCAACAGTTGGCACTCATTGAACGTGTCCCTCTGCCCACCAGCTTCCTGCAGACCTCGGCAAACCCATGGCTTTGTCCCAGATAGCACAGCAGGTAACTCCTGTGCAACACGACGCTTCGGGCTTGTCACGAGCTGGGAATAGGCGTGTGATGGGTTAGATTTGGCCTGTTTTTTTCTGCTGGCAATAGGCTTTTGCGTTAAAATGGCTATTTTTGATGTGGCCCTAGAAGGGCAGTGAGGCTCTGTAGCAAGGTGGAGACTCGAGCTGAACATTGCATCTTATCCAGGGGAAAACGCAAGGTGTGGGGTGATTTGAGCTAATAGACATGGCTCGGCAGTCTTGGAGCACCCCAGCACGGGGGTCTGTTACCCCAGCTCAGCTGCGGAGCCGTAGCTGAAGCACCTGCCTGTAGGTATCAAAATCCTACAACTCTGCTGATTTTTAACAGGAACTTGACAGTGATAAATGACAGGGAGCAGAACTTCAGCTTGCTGACACCCACTCGACCGTCAAAGCAAGATTAGTATGTGCCTATTTTGGTTTCCTCTTTAATCAAAAATCAATTAGACAATTACCAAATGAATATTCAGCCAGGGAGCCAGGTTGTCAGGCAAACTGACAGCACTTAGCACCATTTTCTTTGTGTTTTTCCATTTAGAGTTATCCCGTGTACTGAAACTAAACAAGTGGATGAGGAAGGGGGAAAAAAACCCTCTTCCTCTTTCCCTGGAGATGTCCTAGTGAGTGTCACATCAAATCCTGATGAAACTTTTTCTCCATTCCAGATGTTCAAAGTGTCCTTCATGTAATGCCACTGAGCCTGGTGTTTGGCTGCATGGTTCTTCTTTTCCTGCTCCCATCTGATTTGCAACCCAAAAGATTAGCTGCTTTATTTCTGCTTTAGGGTGTGTGCACGAGAGTATTTTTAACTTGGTTTTTGAAGTAAACAGGAGTTACGCAACAGCTCTTTGCTCATGAAGTCTCTGCACCCACTTCCCTATTCCCCAAAGAAATTTCTAAAATCCCCACCAGGCAATTTTGACTGAATTTGAGGGGAAGGAACGGTTTCAAAGATGCTTCACTTTCTAGTAGGCCTGCACCATGTATGTCCTCAAAGCTATGTGAAGCAACTGTGTGAAGGAAGGGGCTTGGCTCTTTTAAGAGGAACACTGTGGGACACCAAAATCTGGACATCTCTGCATTGGAAGAACAAGCCTGAGGACAATTGTGGACAGGCACTCAGCTTACTTGGACTGTAGATGTCAGATGACTCGGAGGAGCTTTGTGTACCGGGCCAAGAGATTGGCACCCTGTCCTTTGTGTGGATCCGAAAGCTCCTCATCACCTTCCAGGTGCAGAACCTGTATGAGAAATACTGAAGGCGGCAAACCTCCAAGCAGACATCTACAGCTCATCTCCTGGGGAGTGTCTCCTCTGCATTTTCATCATGTCAGAGGAACAGGTGGCTGGAGAACAAGGCTGACATCCACAGAGCCTCCCCCACCTTGAGAGAGAGGGGATAGGTACCTTCTCCAGAAGTGCATCAGGATGGGGAAGATGATGACCTTGGCCCTGTGGTAGAGGATGCGGTTCAGTAGCCCCTTGGAAGATAAACTCCAGATTAAATCTCTCTCTTCTTCAGAGATGTTTACCTGGCCAATGAAGAGACTTTGATTAACCAAAGCAGTTTGGCACTCCTGGTGGACCCTAGAGGCATGTTTCTCTCCCTGACCCCACCTTGCATTTCATCAGTCTCTAAGAAGAGATACTAGTTATGTCCTGGCCAACTGTCCCAGGTACAAGGGTGGGATGACTCCTGGATTTCTCTGGAGGGCACTGTGCTGTGCTTTCCAAAGGGAAGGTAGGCAGAGCCATGGCTACTGTAGGGGAAAGAGGTGGGTGCAGTGGGGAGGGGATGATGGTGACATTGATCTCTGGAGACTGAGAGGACTGAATTGGTGGAGTCCAGTCCATTCTGGTGCTTCAGCCCTAGCATTTCTCCAGCAGGTAAAGGATTTCACCATCTCTTTGCCCACCCACTTATTCTCAGTCTGTCTGGGTCAAGTGCTAGCACGGGTCTGGTGGTGGATCAGTTCCCATCCCATGGAACCCAAGTGGAGGTCCCAAGTTCCAGACTATGCTCTGAAGCTTCATAGCATGTTTGGCTGGAGTGGGTCCAAACCTCTGCCTGGTTCCCCTTTCTCCACAACTGCTCACAGCTGCGATGCAATGGTCTTGAGCAATGAGCAGACAGCAGCCTTCAGCCTTCCTGGGCGGATCCCAGCATCTTACCCGCAATTTGGGGGGAATATCGGAGTTCAAGAAGAGTTTGCTGATGATGGCAATTTTCCTTTTGAGAAAGGCAATTTGCTTTTCTGACTGCATGTTGCGGGCTGCCAGAGCTTCAACTGAATCAGCCAGCCTGGAAAACCTGCAAAGGCATGTGAGGTCTTGCTCTGAGACAAGTGCTCTGACTGCTAGGCTGGACAATCATGTCCCATCTTAGCTCCATATTTACTGGGTCAGAAAAAGCAATCTACAAGGTGTGGAACAGTGAAACAGGTGGGATGAAAAGCCACTTCCCTCTTTGATCACCCTTGTGGTCATGGCATTCACCTGGAGGACGTGATATTTGCCCTTCTTCAGGAAAAGAGGGGAATCGAAACCTGCTCTTGCACATGTGGGGATGTGCTGACTGCAGGGCTGTTGTGCATCAGCCATGGCTTGTTCTCATGGGTAGGTCAGGGAACTGGACAAAGTCAATGGAGAAATGCCACAGCTGGCACATCAACAAAGGTATAAGCAACATGTTAGATTGCTTGGGACTATCAAACGAAATATACTTCTAGGATACTCAAACAGAATCCCTGAGCCAGGGGACTTTTTCTGGTTGAAATGGAAGGGTTTGAGGGCTCCAGAGAAGGGTAACCATGAGCAGATTAGATGTAGACAGCTACGGGGTGAGACTTTGGTTGTCTTTTGCTAGAATGTGATGTCCAGCCTTGCACAGAGGTGCTGATGGGAGTTTAGGGGTGGCAGCACAGTGTGTGCTAAGAACTCCGTGGACCAGGCTTTATCCCCTGTGGAGAGATGGGCACCATCTGCGGGTGAGTTTGGGCCAGAGCCAAGGGAGACTGGTGGTACCTGAGCGCCGGGTGGAAAGGGAACTTACTTGTCGATCTCCAGGTAAAAGCGGAGGTCGTCAACGAGGAAGTTGATGGTAATGAGCTGGCTGTTAAAGAGGCGGCGTTTTACTGATAGCACCTCCTTGTCCGGTGGAGTGCCGGCAGAGGCCGTGTGGGAGCGGGAAGTGCTCACGGTGCTGCTGCTCTGCGCCGAATTGATGGGCAAGTCTGAGAGAGGGGAAGAGCTGTTGTGTCCTGCTTCTCCCAGCACTGGGTTTGAGGCCAGCTGGGCATCTGATGCTGAGCTATACCCTGCTCCTTCACCTCACCTGTGCTTGCTTTTCCTGCATGCAAGAAATTTGCTGAGGGTCTTTCTACCTAGGTGGACTACACCCTTCCTGTAGCCGGGCTCTCCGCGGAATTCAGAGCCATCCAGTGTGCAGCCTTCCTCCTAGCTTAGTAACCTCCTCCATTCATCCTCCTCTTTCCAGCATCCCCCATGGAGTGCTCATGTTCACTGTTTTCATAGGGGATGGCCACAGTACGTTAAATCAAAAGTCTGCCTGTCTGCCTCACCACTATCCTGTCTCCGACAGAGGCCAGAAGCAGATAACTAGTGAGAAGGAAAGGTAAAACATCTGTGTTACTTCTCCCATATAAAATGTTCTTCAGCTTCCAAACATTTTCATTTCCAGGGACTTCTTGATCTAGATGGGATTTCTGTGTATTTAGCAATTTCAGTGGGTTTCTTTTCTAACAGCTTTTCCAGCCTGCTATCAAACCTGCATGTAAACTTTAAGGAGCTACATGCTTTGGCAAAGCGCTCTGTAGTTCATCTCCCTGTTGCATAGAAAACCATCTCTGTTTGCTTATTTTTGGCCTGTGTCACCTTAGCTTCACTTAGTGCCTCCTGTTTTTTGTGGAAGGCATGCAAACCTGCATATACAATTATCCCTTGAGAGAAATGCAACAGCATCGTGGGGCACCCGCATCAGAAAACCAGCTATTGCATGAGTGTGTATGTGTGCATGTTGCCTGTGCAAAATTCTGGACCTCATCTCCTGGCTCCAGCGCCTACACGTGCAGATTTCTGCATGGCTGTGTCTGGCATCCTGAGACTCTTGTGGCTCTTTATACGCCTCCAGCAGAGAAAACTAAGTCAGCATATGGGGATGGGAGATGAGCCACAGGTTTCCTCTGTTTACTACTCTGTCTAAACCCAGGACTGTCTTGGGGAGGGAGGTGAGGGGGTGGCAGGAGTCCAGACATACTTTCCTCCTCATTTTCTAGTTCTTGCCGGAGAAAGGCCTCAAACTCCACACGGCGTTTGTCATCGTCCATCTCCCGCCGGAACTTGCAGATGCTCTTGACGATGTCCTTAATGGCACGCCAGGCCCACCACTGCAGACACACGGCACAGCCCTGGGAGCCATCCCTTGGCTACAGCTACAGGGCTTGCTCCCAGACACAGCCCTCCCGTTTGCACCCATCACCGTAAGCTGGAGCACCAGAGTGACCTATGAAATACCAGACCGGTATTTCTGGGTGTCCCTGGTGGCTATAGGTGGTAGTGTGAATCACTTGGCCAGTCCTAACCAAATCTGGTGGAGTCTGTGTGGAGTCGGACTCTGGAGCCTGTAGGAATGAGGCTTTACCTATCAGCTGCCTTTGTGCAACCCTCCAAGTCTGACCCCCTCACCCTATTCATGTGGCAGAGCTTGACCCACAGCATCTCCTCTCTTTCTTGCCTGGACAACATCCTCAGCCTGCCAGCAGAGAGGGTCTGTCCTTACCATCTTGTTTGTCTTGAAGTTCCCAGTCCCATGCCGCAAATGATGGTTAGACTTATGCGTGTCGCTCGGGGGGAACAGGTCCTGGTACTCCTTAAACCTGCCGGCGGGAACATCAGAGAAGGAGCATCAAGGGCGGCCAGATGCAGGAGGAGGAGGGTGGCTGAGTAGGGGGAGCAGCTGACAGGGGCTGAGGGTCCCATGGGATTTCTGTTCCTTGAGGACGTTGGAGAAAGGGATGCGGGGCTGGATCCCCTCCCCTGGGCTTGGTTCGTACACGTAGCAGGCTTGGGAGTGTCCACCCTGCTTATCTGCAATGTGTTTCCTCCTCCAGTCCAGCACTCTACAAGCCCAACAGTGATTTGGTCCCCATGGGACAAGCCCTGCCAGCTTTGCACGGGTATATGTACCATCAGCTGCAACGGCAGTTTTGCTGGGGTGAGGGCCTGGCTGGGATTTTGATGCACCAGCTGATAGTTCACAGGGAAACATGTTTGTAGCAGTTGCTGTCTGTCACCTTGGGGTTCGCATGGGAAGGATGTGTTTGTGTAACTACTGGGCTTAGGAACCAGCTTGACCCAGGTCCTCACCATTGTTTCTCCATTGCTTTCTGGACGAAGATCTGTGCTGTCATCAACATGAAGGGGCTGACTACTTTGGCCTCATTTATTTCTCTGATGATAGAAGAGTGGCAGTCCAGCTGCTCCTCTGGAAGAGAAGTGTGGTTACTGCCTGCCCCTGCCAGCCATCCCCAAACCACTGTGACACCTCTTCCTACCCTCACATCGGCAAGTGGCACCCTGTCCCACCGCTGCCTGCCCTCTCTGCTCTTTGCCAAATTTGGTTGTCTCATCTCTTTTCCTTTCTATACTGTGCTAATTGCACATACTTTGGGAGTGAAGCTGTGACATCTAACGGAGACAAGATAGGGAAGAGCTATTTCTGCCACTGCAGGAATAGCATGTTACAGGTATTGGTCAGTAGATCCTGCCAAAGAAGTAGACCACCTTCCTAAAAATATCAATGGTGGTGGAAGGCCTCAGCAAATAAATGCTCCACTGGATGGGAAAGGAGAATTGGCAGGTGTGTGCAAGAGGATATAAAATCTGCAACCAGCATCCAGCTCAGGGAAAAGAGGCTTTCATCATGAATGGAGTAAAGTGCAGAGTGGGAGGGTGCCTACCAGCTGGGATTTCACCATGGAAATAATTTCTGACAATGCTGTTAACGAGGAAGCTCTTCGTCTTGGGGTTGGTCTCTGTGACTAGCTTCTCCACGGCTATCCAGAAACACAGTGGTTTATCTGCATTGCGCTCCTCGAGGAACTGCTTGAAGAACTGCAGGTGGGCAGGGTTGTGTAGCACTTTCACAAAGTGCCTGCAGAGGAGGAGACACCAGGAGATGTGATCTCTCTGCTACCAGTGACCTGGAAAATACCCAGGACTTCTGTGCTTGCTTTTCTTCAGGTGTCTCTTTTGTTGGAAGAGCTAGAAACATGGGTGACGGGCACACGGGATCTGTGGAGCAGATGGGCCAGTAAAGGTCCTGGTGGGGCACAGCCTCCCTTGTCTGTCTTGCCCATAGAATCGTTTAGGTTGGAAAAGACCTTTAAGATCATCATTCACCAAGCTGTTGGGAATCCATGGGGGGATTCTCCTGACAAGCTGTTTCTTTTCTGTCATAGGTGCACCTGCCCAACAGCTTTGCTGCCACGTATCCGAAGGAACTGGTCTCAGCCTGAAAAGGAGGCTTCATCTAGGGAGTCAAGGAGAAGGCAGGACTCTGGGTTTGTGATGGAGACCTCCGAACCTGCAAATGGACTGGGCAGCCCCGCAGAGGCCATGGGATGGGACACCTGGAGGGACTAGTGGGAGGAGGAGGTTGTGATCACCTCTGGCACTTGCTGAGAATAAACAATAATTGGCCACTGGATGGCAGAGAGCGTTATGCCTTTGGCTGTGGAGAGGGTGTCCTGGAGTGGAAAACCCTTGCCACTTGCAGGGATATCGATGGATGTAAAGCCGGAGGACAGCTATGTTGACAAGATTCAGCAGAGCTTTGGAAAACTAAGGGAGTGGATTGGGATTTTTGGGTCATTTATGAGGTTAGCAAGCCTTTATTTGAAAATCACTGGACTGGGTCACATATTTTCTTTGTTTAAGTGTGGCTCCCAAGACTGACTTTCACAATAAACGACGAGAGCTGCTCCTACTCAGGACTTGTGTCCTGGTTACCATTTACATCCCAAGGTGAAGCTGTGAGGACTCATGTCTGGAGTATTCCCAGGAGGTGAGACATGAGCCACAGGGACATTCATGTGGTCAGCAAGTACAGAGGTTTAAGTGTGGTCACAGGGTGATTTTAAGTGATTTTTCTGGGAATCTGAGGGCTGCCCAGCTGTAGTATTAGGTGGCATGCCAGGGAGTGATTGAGGATGAAGTGCATGAGACTTGCACGAGAGGCATAAATCTGAACTAGGGGATTGGGGGTGTGTCAAAACATTCTTCTCCTTTCCCTGGTAACTCTACAGCTTGGACCCACAGTCCACCCGTGACTACATCTAAGAGGGCCCAACGGTGAAGCAGGGAGCAGTGGCACTACAGGAAGGCACTGGGAAAAATCTACTTTCTGAAAGAGTGGAAGTAGCAAAAGCCAGCAAAGCCCTGTGCTGCAAAGTACCAGACCTGGGTCTTCCAGATGGCTTCTCTACTGCAACAGTGGTGGACTTCGACATGTTTGATTTGCTTTTTCTCATGGGAACAGACGATTTCTTTCTGTTCTCGGGTTCAACAGCTGTGGGGACAGAACAATGTTGGTCCCTTCCTCAGGTGACATCCAGAGCCTGCTTACAGATGTCCACAGGGCAAAGGACCCCAGAGCCACGGACCCCAGAGCCACCATGCTGATGTCTGCATGGTGAGCCTGGCTCAGGAGACACTGGGTGCTGTGGGAACTCTTCACGTCCGCATGGTTTGATATTCTCGGCATCAGCTTCAGAGAAGCCCTCCCACTACCACCCTCTCTGGCTGGATTAACATCCCAAAAACACACCTTTCAAGGGTGGCTAGGCCTCTCCCTCCTTCTGGAGATGTTCTACCAGATGATGGGATGCAAGCAGGTAAGACCCCTGCTTGTCCAGTCCCCTAAGTGTATGCTGGAGCACCTGAAAGGGCATGGTGGTTGGGAGCCCACTCTGCTTCTAACCTGCTCAGAATGGACTCACCAAGTGGTGGGCTTTTGGGAGACAGCTCATTTTCCTTGCTTGGGCTACCCACAGCCAGCGAGGGTTTCTGAACAGCCAGCTCATTTGACATCATCTTCTGGGAGTCTGCATCAGACAGAGAAGAGGGGACAGATCCCATGTTCATTCCTTCTGGCTACAACAGCCCTTCAGCACTTGCTCCGAGTGCCGTGTTGTGATCATTACTCACCTTTCCTTTCCCTTTGTGTGTCCTGTTCCCATGGGCTACGCGTGACACTGCATTTCTCGGGTATGACTGAGGCCCCACAAACTACCAAGGGTTGCTACAGGTGACTACTGTCACTCTCAGTGCACCAGCAGGTGCCCAGAAACCTGATGTTGTTCTCAAAAGATTACATGAGAAGAACAAGCTGACGTGTTACACCAGCATGGCCAGTCCCAGCGTTCACAGAGGAAGTTCAAGATGTGGAATTGGGATGACAGTGGCTGGCGCAGGGTTTCAGTCACTTTGCTGCATCCTCCATTTGATCTGGTGACCCAGGCCAGTGCAGGGATGTGGCATTTGGTGCCTCTGGTACTGGCAGGAGGGAATTTGGCCCATAGGTCACTGCCAAAGCTTGGATTACAGCTCCCAGACAGCCTGTCCCAACCCACTCCGTGATGTCCATGCCCTGTCAGCAATACAGCAAGGCATCTGTGCGGCAGGGGCATTCGTCACTACGGGTGCACAAAATATGCTTCGTTAGCCTGAGCCAACATGAGGCACAGCAGAAATTCAGAGCCGCCTCTTACCGGTGCTGCACGGGAGAGGTTCCACCTCTACCTGGATGGAGCCCCCCTTCTGGAGGTCCTGAGAGGCAATTAATCGCCAGTGCTTGGAGGAGAGACCTTCCAAGTTCCTCGTGCCCTGCAAGGCCTGGCTCAGCTTCAAGGACTGGATTATCCGCTGGGACAGGAGGAAACGTTCACCTTTCCCGACAGCGTGGCCTTGCATCTCGGGCATTGGGACATCGCTCTGTGGAGACTACAGCGAGAAGAGCAGAGGGTGATTGCACAGAGCACGTACCCACCCGAGGAGCTGCTCCTGCACTCCAGCGTGCTAGCTGCATGTTTTGCTGCACCTTGGAGTACAAACCGACCCAAGTTGGATCTCCGCTTTAGCTTTAAACTGTCTGGAACAAATCTACATGAGCACGAAGCTCAGCATAGACCTTAAGCCTACCCCTGCAGCTGCTTAAATCTGGCTCACATCTGCCTGCAGCTGGGATGTACCGGGAACATGCAGCAGGTCCCCCAGGCAGCAGCTTTCCTGGAGAGATCGAAATCCACCCAGGAGGGCTGAAAGCAGCCCTGAAGGTGTCCCCGGCAGACAGGTAACCTCGTGTGCCTTTTTGGTTGGCTGCTATCCCTGGGACCGGCTCTGCCCGATGCCCTGGGAGTGCCTCCCTCGCCCCCCGCTGAGACCCTCCTGCGGATTTTGGCCCTTGCCTGGCCTGCCAAGCAGCAGGGTCAGAGCGGCTGGAAGCCGACCAAGATACAAGCTGCTGGGAGCGAGCACCAGAAATAACCCTGCTAAGCCCCCAAGCAGTTCCCCTGACATCAGTGCAGTGAGACCTGGGAGGAGTTTGGCTTAGGGGATGCTGCCCGCAGAGAGCATGGCCCCAACACCTGCTGAAGTGCTAATTGCACTCCCAGACCAGGTCCGTGCTCTGAGGGGTAATTTCCTTGACAAGAGATGCTTAAAAGCCCGGGCAGCTAATTAGCTTATAGCCAAGACCATTTAATGAATCAGGGTCAGGAGCTGCCAGCTGACTTTTCCAAAATGCTCAGCTCTCGCTGACTTGAGATGCTGGTGTGTCTGTGAGCCAGGTCTTTGGGGCCAGTAGCCCTGACAGCCTCTCCTTACCCTCTCCAGGATCGTCTGCTGATTTTATATTGCGGTTTGGGGAAAAACCTGAAGGCTGGTTTGAAAAACACCGTTTGCAGGGAGGAAAACTGCCTGCATAGGTTGTGCAGGGATGCAGGTGGGATGCTCAGGGGTTTCGGTCTGCAAGGAGGTTTCCTGGTGTAAGGTTAGCATTTAGGGCATTGATAAACACGAGGTGTTAGTGCGATGTCTGCTGCCAGGAGGGATAACAGTCCAGGAAGATGAGTGCTTGTGTGACTCTGCTTTCTTAAGTCATCCCTTTACACAGTGGAAAAGATATATGGAAAACTTGAGCACGGTTGAATCATAGGCTAAGAGGCTGCATGCCCTTTTCTCCCAGTGTGTTGGCCAGGCACTCGTGCAGGGACATATGCGTGTGTGTCTGCACATGACTCACATTAATAGCAGTATTTGCTGTGGGCAAGGAAAAAATGGGGAGAGTTAGTTCCCAGAAGTGGGCAACCATGAGGCAGTTGCCCAGCACGCTGCCTGCTGCTGGTCTCACCCCTGCCTACCCTGAAAGACTGCGTTTAAGTTTCTCCCTGCTTTTGGGCCGGGTCATGGCCCGTCTCAGGGGAGCTCGTGCAGGATGTGCCTGCAGCACTGCTGACTTAGGGGATGCTGTGGTGGAAGAGCTGAGGATTGGGTCGTTGCTCCAGGCAGCTGGAGCAGAGCAGGCTCTGCCGTATCACCCTGTGGCAGCACTGGCTGAGGGACACCATGGGATGCTGGACCACTGCACCTAATGCTGGGCTTCTCCTCCCTCCCTCCCTCTCTCCAACTTTTTGCATCCCACTGGTGCCTGCATACCCCGCGAGGATGCCTGTGTCCCCTGTGCATCCCCGTTACCATAAACCGGAGGAACATCCTGTCATCATCAGCCAGAAATTCCTCGTAGAAGCAGCAGAGCACCTGAGGAAGAGCAAAGGTGGGTTGTCCTCAGTCAGTGCTCCAGGAGCAACCGCCGCTCCCCAGCCCCACCACACCCTGAGGGTGCAGTGGAGATGCCGTGGGCAGGTTACACCTCGCTGAGATGCCCAGGACAGCTCTGCCAGGAGCAGCACACCCAGCCTGGTCTGTTGGGCTGCTCAGAGGCTGCCCAGAAGGGCTTGGGTTGTAAATGTGTTTTACTCGTGTTGCACTGGAACCAGCGACTGGGATGCGAAAGGGTGGCCACTGCCCTGCTGTCCCTTGGCATGTCCATCTAACAGCCAAGGTCACCAGCTGCTAAATGGCTGCTCACCTCTGCCCCCTGCCCGGCAAACCAGTGAGGATGCTCCTCTCCACTGGCCTGCCCCATCTTTGTCACTGGTTCCAGTGCAAGGTGGCTTGCAACTGTAAGTTTTTTCCCTTCCTAATCTCTCTTCATTGTCATTTTCCAAATACCTCTCTTAAACATGCCCACAGCCCTCACACCGACCCAGGGGTGCCAATGCCAGCTGTACCTCCCAGCCTGACCGCTGCCAGCACCACTCTGTACCTTGCAAATCTCCTCCTGGGCTCTGAATATCCAGGGGGAGAATTCTCCAGACATCAGATGGTTCCGCAAGCTCCTGAGGGTCCTGGTCTCCAAGGGAAGCAGCTCAACGGTGCCCTCCTCCAGGTAGGTCTTGCATATCTTCTCCCCGATCAAATGACACAGGAAGAAACTGTTTTCTCTGCTGGGGTCCAGCACCACGGGCAGAAATTCCTCCAGGTCATGCCACAGGTCCAGGAGACGAGTCTCCACAGACCGGTCCTGGCTCTTCAAGAAGTCCCTGAAGGGCCGCCCTGCACAGGTCTCAGCGCTAAGGGCCCAGGGAAGGAAACTCATGGTCTTGACCATCTTTTTCAGGGATGGCAGCTGGACAAGGCGTGCAGAGGAACGCAGGTTAGAAAGGACTTTCTCTTCACAGAGGTCTTCCAGATGAAGGACCTGTTCTGCATTGGGTCTGGGTCTTGGTCTTTTGGGAGAGTTTGCTCCTCCTTTGCCTCCAAGGTCATCTGACTTATGAGGAGCTGATCCCAAAGCATCCTTATCTAGACATGATTCCTTTGTGCTCCCAGATGGCTTTGTCTGCCTTTCTGGTCGCACCTGAAAACTGGGCACCTTCATTTCTTGGGTGTCTCTTCCCTCCTTGACCACAGTCCAGATCTCTGCTTTGGCCTTCCTGCTGCAGTAGGTCCCTGACAAACCCTGGCTCCTTTTAATATGCATGGTGAGGAGATTCTCTGAAAAGCCTGAGGGCTCCTGCGAATTGGCCTGTAATAAACGCTCCCGATATTCCTGCAGCAGAGGCCAGCATGATTTCTCTTCCTCCATGCCCATCTTGCAGTGGATGAAGAATTTAGGGAGCCAGTAACTCTGAATCATAAAAAGGGTCCGTTCCTGCATCTTGCTTAGGGTCTCCTTCCTGGTGCTGATGGGCTGAATGTGCCTGGCTTTCAGCTGTGACCCTGAAATGGATGCAGGGGATTACAACGGGGAGGCTGGCTCCATCCAGACCTGCTTGTGCCAGGCGAGTTCCCCAGCCAAGCAAAGCTGGTGATGGTAACCCATCTCCCTGGGAGCATCCAGGAAAGTCCACCTCACTGGAAGGGCACTGCTCATCCCTGGCTCCCACGTTTCTTACCAATGATGGTCCTACAGAGAGTGATGACGCTGGAGCCTTCGCGCAGGTGAGTGGCTTTCAGCCTGTGGAACAAGGACAGGTAGAGGTCCCTCTGCCTGGCATCTGACTCGTCAAGCCCCAGGAGCCTTTCGGTGGTGAGCCAGAAGTTGATCAGTTCTTCCCCTATGGATCAGACAGGGATGGAAGTTGGAGGGAGTCCCTGAAAGCCCTGCTGATGAGCGAAGCAGACAGTAATTTTTAAAAAAGAAAGAAGGAAAGATCTCCTGGATGAACCGAGGTAAGAGACAAGGCTGTGCATCTCCCCAGAGTGCAGCGCCCACGTTGAGGCTCTGCTGCTGGCTCATCTTCCAAAACCATGTCTGGGATCACAGTGTCTCTTCTCCCACCAGTGCTCACCCGTGCCCTCAGGTCTGTGCCAGTGTCCCGCTGGGCAGGTGGCCCACGGCTGGCTGAGAAGGGGCTGTGGAATGCCCCGTGCCCACCTGCTGTTCCTTGGACGAAGGCCCGAAAGCGCCACATGCCCTGGCTCCCGCTGATGCACTTCTCCAGCAGCCACCGGTCAGCGCTTTGCAAGTTCAGCAGTCTTGCTGTCAGAGAGATCGCAGAGCACGGCATTGGGGGGTGCGTGCAGGAGCAGCACCCAAGAAAGCCCTCCAGACCCCCCCAGCATCCCCCCCAGCCTCCCTGATACAGGCTGCCGGAGGGCAGCAGCGCTGTGAGCCGGGAGACCAGCAAATCACACTGAAATGGGAGTTTTGGGCAGGATTGTGGGATGCACGTGTGGTGTTTGCAAGGATGCAGTACAACCCACTCATGTCGTTGACATTCTGCCCAGCTATCGTGCCTCTTCCCCTTACAAACATCCATCTTTTTTGCCTGAATTTGGATCTTGCCTCAACCTCTTTTAGCCCGAGGTTAAACCCGAGTGGAGAAGCAGCAGCAGCGCATTCAGCAACGGCACTGGAGCAAGCCTCGATGAATTGCTTATTTTTCTGAAACAAAAACCTGCATCCCCACTGCTATAGCTTTCTTTCCAGTGGCCTCCCCTTGCACTGACAAAGCAGTTGGCTGGGCTGAGATGGCTCGTTTTATGGGCAAGTGGAGCACAGTTCAAACTTCCTGCTGGTAGGACAGACCACGGCATAGACCTGTTCGCCCAGCGTAGGACTCATCAGACAAGGACCTTATCGCAATACAGCGCAAGAGCTCTGGGCACCCTGCATAGCAGCAAATCTGAAATGCCAGGACCCCCGTTTCCCGTGCCCGAGGATGCTTTCCAGCCCCACTCCACCCATGAGCTGCACAGTAAACCCTGCTAAGCAGCTATTTCAGCTCAACTCCACGGAGGCAGTGAGCCTGTACTAACAGGGCTGTGGGGTAAAGCCTCGCTCATCCCATAGAAACCCTGGGGTCTGCCACATCCCTAAAAATGGGACGTGCAATGCCTTTTTAACCTGGAGCGGAGGCACGACCCGCTGGGCAGGCACCGGGCTGTGACAGCCCCGGTGAGAGGAAGCCCCGCTGCGGTGGCGAAGCCGCTCCGATTTCCTCCGTGCCGCGATGACTCACCTGCTTCCCCCGAGCGAATGAAACCCAGGAGCTTCTGGCAGAGGACGAGGTGGAGGCACAGGCTGGATTTGCAGAAGTGAGGCAGCCGGTGCTTTTCCAGCCAAGCCAGTAAAGCCGGGGGGCTGAGATCCTGCGTTGCACCCCCCGCGCCCAAGGAGAGGATTAGGCTGTGAGCAAGGAGCCATCTCTTGCGTGGGGATTAGGGTAAGTAACGGGCCCCTGCTATGGGGGAAGGAGGCAGGGAAGGTGCTGTGTTGCTGGACGGCGATGCAAGCCATCCCCATGCTGAGAAAGAAGGGGGTTACTTGAGCTATCGCCCCTGCCTGCAGCCCCACGAGCTCTGTCTGCAAACCTGGGAGACCCGGTGCTGCGTGGCTGCCTGCAAGGCTGCCTCTCCTCGCAGCCGGCCTGCTTTCCCGAGCCCGGGCAGGAAGGCACAGCAGCTTCCTGGCAGCGCTGAGGGGAGCAGGTTCCCTTTTGCTCTGGGATCTGAGCACCGCAAATGGCGCTTGTGGCTGTGGGGAGGGCTAAGCCAGTTTGAGGATCAACAGGACCCTGGCTCCTGGTGAATTCAGGAGGAATACAGGACACAAGGGGCTGATATTCATGTCCTCCTTCCCTGCCACCACACATGCTCTCCTTAACTCCAGCTATCGATGTTTACTGAGGGTTGGATGGACCTCGTAAGCTGTCCATGCACCAGGACTTTAAATGGCTTGTGCTCCTCCCAGGGCTTAAAAGCAAAGTGATATCTGGGTTTGAAATGGTTTGAAACAGGAGAGCCAGAGTGTGGCCTTGGCAATGAGAAACCGACTCCTTCCCTCCCCTGCCCTGTGCTCTTCCTCCCGCCTCCTCACCCTCCTTGCAAGGGGCATTTTCTCACCAGGCAGCTTGGCAGCTCTGGCCAGAGGTCCCACTGGCCTGTGCTGCTGATGTAAACGGGTGTCTGGCCAAAAACCTGTATCAAAAGGAAAGGGGAGAGCTGAAAGAGATGGAGGGGGGCAGGGGAGCCCAGAGCCCAGCTGTTCTAGTTAGTCCTCACTACAGAGAAGGGCACCGCCTTTCCTTTCAGACCTCTATCTCCAAGCTGAGGTCCACAGGTTTCCCTCATTTTCCAGCCTGAGTGTGGTGTATTCCCAATTTTCCTTGGGCCTCTAACACCGCAGAAGCTGAAAGTTTGCCTGAGAAGAGCTCAGGAAGGTCCTGAGCTTTATGGTGCAGAACGGACTTACGGGGAGATTCAGAAATGTGTTGAAAAAGTCGACAAAAACATCATCTCTCAGCAGAAGCCCCATGTCCGTGGAGGCTATGGTTGCTACAAGGGGGAGAAGAGAAAGTTACCTGGGCTTTGTGTTGTGTGATATAAATGTGAACCAAAGGATGAGTTTTGAGAGGGACAGCTCTAGGGAATGTGCAGTATGGGCTTGTCCCGTGCATGCACAGGGGGATTTGGAACTGCGACAGTCCGTGAAATCTGGGTCCCAGTGCACCTGCGTGCTCTGGGTGGGTGGCACAGGGTGTTTGGAAAGCACAGAGTTCAGCTGCACGCAGGAGCTGGAAAGTTTGTGCTGTGCTCCGGTGCTGCTGCTCCAGCCCCACCGCCCTGATGCCCCCTGAGTCCTCTTGCTGAGGTTCTGGTAGCAGATTCCCCCAAATTAGCAGGCACCATCAGGCTGGGCACAGCTTGTGGCTTTGGTAGAGTGACAGTTGTTGCAGACCCCCACCCCATCCACCCAGGACATCAAGGCAGTGTGTCTGTTGTGCCACCCCCATGTGAGGGGGTGGACTGGCATCAGCCTACTTGCACGAAGGCACAGCTGTGTCACAGGGAGGACTGTTTCGGAAGCCTAACGCTGTTTTTTCCCCCACTGTCCCCTTCGGGGTATGCTTAGAGGGGCTTTAGCCTCCAGCAAAGGTAACGCACCGGTGGCCATCATGCTGCCGTATCCCAGGGATGTGTTCTGGAGTGCCGCGCTGCTTGTGACACACTTGTTCTGGCAGGTCCTCGGGGGAACCATGGGGCTTTCAGCACCTCCCTCTTTGCTGTCCTTCAGGGAAACGTCACTTTTTTAATCACCAGCCCTGCAAACACAGTTGGGCAGGCCTGAAAGGAAACCCTTCCCCTCTGCCCTCTTCGGCAAACTTCTCGCCTTCAAACCAGGCTCTTGGTAGCACCTCGGCACCGTGCGTGGTTGCTGTCAGCATGTCTGCTCAGATGGTGACAGAAATGTCACGGGAGACCCTGCTATGTCTGCCCCAGACAGAGCAACCCCAGATTCCTTCCTAGCTGTCCTGCTTCATCAGATTTGGGGCTGAGACCCAACCTTGGAGACCTTCCAGTGGGAAGAGGAGAAAGAAAGAAGGAACCACATCCCTCTTGCAGTAGCAGTGACCTGTTTCCCTGGCAGGAGGAGGAATCAGCTCCCCTGGTGGGTATTTGATTCCCCCCAGTCTGTAATGCTGTGGTGTCAGACGTGGCAGGGCTGCTAGTGCCCTCCAGGTTTTGGGCACCATCGTGCCTGGGGTCTCTGATGTGCCTTGCAGTAGGGAAGTGGGTCTGCTTGTCTGTGCTGTCGGTGGGAGCGGGAAGGGTTTCGTGGCCTGTGGAGAGTGTGGAGCAGAGGTTTTGTGGCCTCTCCTGCACTGGACGTCTCTTCTGTGCTTGCCTAAGCAGGGGCTGCAGGACAGGTTCTGCCAACCTTGTGTTTCTAAGAAGCCCTGAGCTTTCTCCTTCAGGCCATTAACAAAACGCAGTTGCGTTATGTTGAGTGTCGTGTCCCCTTCTGTCGCTGCGGCTGCAGTCCCTGTGACTGTAAAGTCACCTGCGTGGGCACGGGCAGGTTACAACACGCGTATCGGTGTGCGGCCTCCCCGCAGGCAGCGGCGGGGCAGGAGGGCTGGCTGCGCCCCACGGGGCGCCCGGGAGCGGGGCGCCCCACGAGGTGGCGCTGCCAAACCAGGGATGTGGCGCGGTCCCCACCGCAGCCGCGCTCTGCCCCGTGGCAAGGGGCTTGCGACTCGGCAGCCGCAATTAGCCCAGGGACGGCTCTCCAAGTTAATTGTGGGGCTAGTGCTGGGCACCCCAGGGTGACGGTCCTGGGCTACTGGCACCGGCTTGCTCCGTCACCCTGAGCAAGTGAGTTCATTTCTTAGCACGTCACTGTGTTGCCCTGTGCAAGGATAGCTGGTGCTGTACCGGGCCAGGAGGGACACGACAGAGACTTGGGAAAGCATGTTAGAGATCACGCCTGAACTGTCTGTGCACACGTGTGTGCCCTGGGGAGGTCACGTCCTGCCATGACGCAAGGCACCGGCTACGCTGCGTTACTTCAAATGGCTGAAGCTGTTGGGTTTAACAGCAGCGGGTGGTGTGCACGTGGGATGCGCGTCCTCGTGGTGACCGCAAAGAGATGTTGCCCTTTGGGTGATGCTTTGCTTTTGGGAGGCAGGGGCGAGGACTGGCTTGTGCCCTGCTGCAGGATGGTTTGGCAGTGCCTGCCCTGTGTCAGCTGCTGTGGGGACAGCTCTGGGATGGGGACAAGCACAGCCCCTCCGGGGATGCACATTCACCCTCCCTCTGTCACAGCCTGGGCACATGGGCAGGTCACTATGCCAAAACCCAAACTGACATGGGGAAGGGGCAGCCATGAGCCGCAAAACATCGGCTTGTCCTAGCAGTGCCAGGCAGAGCTGCGGGAAGGAGTGATGGGAGACCCTGGGAGGAGTATCTTCAATCACAAATTCACAAGGATTTGTGCTGCTAAGCCCAAGAGATGAGAGGAGGGGTTAGGGATGAGATGGTGTGGTGGCTGTCTTGCACATGAAAGACTCAAAAGTCCTCAGGGAAAGATTGAAACTGTCAAAAAAAAGTATTTTCCACTTGGCAACTGAGCAGATGCCCAGTGAGATCTTCAGAGGCTGGTGTAGCTCTGCTGGTGCCCGTCTGGCTCCAGACTGACCTCAGCGGGACTGTGCCAGCTTCTGCCAGGAAAGGACCAAGGTTGTGAGCAAGAACAGGCCAACACAGTTACTGTGGGAATGCAAGGGGCCGTTTTCATGGAGCTTCTCCCCAGGAGGAGACGCCAAGTGATCTGGCAGGATGGAGCCCTGGTGCAGCTTCCCGGAGTTTGCTCGGTGCGTGCATGGGTACATATTTGCCCTGTTCATCACACTGCAACAGCTCCTTGCGAAAGGAGCTCACGTGAGCTGTGTGGTTATTAAACAAACAAACAAAACTTAAAAAAAAAAGAGGCTTAAAAAAAGAGGTGGATGCGTGAGCACAGCCCCAATTTAGACAGGGGCTCGGAGAGGAGCATGGAGCGGCCGGACTCTTTGTTCAAAGATAAGGGCAGCGTTGCAACACCAAACACGTCAGAAGGGCTTCAGTCCCTCTCTGTCCAAGCCTAAATTACCCACGTTCTCCATCCACCCCAGCGTGGGGAGCAGCCCACCCTCGGCAGACCTGAGGTCACCTCCTCCAGCGGCAGAGCCTTGCGCTCTCGGGGTGGCAGAAGGGACAGGGTTGGCTTTCTTATCCTCGCCCAACATTAACTGGCACGGCTCGCCGCAGCGGCGAAGTCCAAGGCTGCCCGACCGCAGGGTCAGCTTCGCCGCCTGCGGTCACTGGCCACTTGCAGCCTCCCCAGGCAGCCCAACCCGCCCCTTTCAGTGCCGCGGGGAGGGTGAGTGTTGTTTCTGCCCCAGCTGCAGTCAGTACCCACCGACCCACAGCAGCCCCAAACACCTCTGCATTGCTTTTGGCCTCATCTGATGGTCTACAGCCCCTGCAAGCTGGGAAACTCCAGCAGGAGGGAGCGGTGCAAGCACCTTGTTGCACAAACCTGCTCTCCCTCCAGCACAAGGATCATATGCCCAGAGTGAGCTTTAGAGGCAGGACTGGGTTTTTTCCCCCTGTGCAGCCCTGGTCTGTTTTCAGATAAATAGTTTAGGACACCTCAAAGACTGTAAGCAGTGGGTTTGATCTTTTTGGGCCCATAGCACCTTAAAACTGGAATTGTCTGAGGTCTCAGGTATGGCAGTTCAGCTTTAAATATTAATTCCTTTCTTGAATATATTAGGATTTTTTTTTTTTAACATGATTTTCATCCTTGGTCTCCTAGGTGCATAAAGACTTGTTTTCTCAGCGAGGACATCTCTAGTATTTCCTTACGTGAATTAGAAGTCTTTTTGAGCCTATTGCCATCCATCTGTAATTTTCTTGCTTGGGATTTACGGTGAAGCTGATGTAAAGCTTCACCTTGCAGCAAGCTCTGCGTTTGCTGGCCTCTTCTCCAGCTCAAGTGGAATCGCTTGTGTAATCTTATACGTGTGGCCGGCTCTGTTGGCTCCACCAGTCCAGGTTAAGCACATGCTGTGGCAGGATGGGGACCTAATTCAGCCATAGGAAGGGACACGGACAACAGGACTTTGCCAGTTATCTTTTATAATTTACAATGTCAGGCCTGGATCCTCCCATTGAATCCCCCTGGGCAGCACTTTGAGGATTTCTGCACTCTCACTTGCAGAGATGCACAGTGTATTAGGCTGAAATTAATCTACCAGCCACAGCTAACATGGCCCTGACCTAGCTGGGAGTGCATTTAGCAGCGTGAACAGCGCTAATAAAAAAAAAATTAAAAAAAAAAAAAAAAAGGACAAAAAACCCCAACCCTGCCAATGCACACTGTGACCAATTTCCAACTGCAGGGGAAGGCATGCGCCGAGCGCTCTCCGGGATATTCTCCACCCTTGTACAGAGCGAGCCGAGCCAAGCAATTTCTAGGTCTCAAATCCCGCCTACCCCTGACGTTCTCATCTTCCAGCTTCCCCTGGTCGCTTTTGAAGGCGAGCACGTGCTTCTCGGCGGCGGCCCCTGCTCGCGGAAGACGCTTGGCCTCTGCGCAAGGTCCGCAGGCGCGCGGGGCAGAGCCGGCGAGAGGTAGGTGCTGCCCGCCGGGGCCGCTGCCCGACCGGCCCGGAGCTGGCAGCGGCGATGCCCCTTCTGCAAAGAGCCCTCCCCGGGGGGAGCCGGGGAAGGGGGCTGCTGGGGGACGGAGCAATGCCACTGTTTCCGGCGAGGGGTGGCGAGGCGGGCGCCGGGCACGACGACTGGCACCAGGATGGCTGAGAAAGGGGTGCAGAGGCAGGTGCAAGCAACCGGGGGGGCTTTGCACTTTTCCTGGCTGCTGTGTTCCCAAGGCCCCTCTTTCCCTGAATGCGTCACGGGTGGGTATTGCAGCCCAGCTGCATGGGGAGGGAGCTTTTTTTTTTTTCCCTTCACCTGTGCCTCTGCACGTTTTTATTAATTTGCTTTCCTAAATTGCCCTTCTGTGCAGCCCGGGTAATCTGCTCTGCCTCCGAAAGCCCTCTGGTCACCAGCCCTCGGCTACCCTTGACCCTGGCAGCATCTTCAAAGGGAACATGGGCCTGCTGCGGAGCGTGCAATGTTTGCTCACTTATCGGGCGAGCAGCTACCGCCTCCCTGCCTTGGGGGGTTTCGTCAGCCTCCCGCAGCGCTCCAGGGGAGACCGGCCAGCCACCGCTGCTTGCACAAGGTCAGTCCCCCCGGGCGCAGAGGTTTCCCCCGCCCCAGGGCCAGCTGCCTGTCCTCAGTCGGTGCCCGCTGTTGGAGTCTTAGCGGGGCTACTTGTTCATTAAGCGCTCGCTCGCCTCGCTCAGGCGTTAGGTTTACTTTCCAGCCCTTGCTAATCACGGGTATGAGGGGCTGCATCTCCAGTTCTTCCAGCCACGTGAGTCCCTTCCAGAGCCCAGGTCCCAGCAGTGGTGGGCACGCTGTGGTGGGTCCCAGCAGATGTAGCTGTGCCCAGGGGTGGGCAGAGGTGAGGGCAATGCACCGTCAGGACATCCAGCCCATGTCTGGTCTCACTTGGGTGTGTTTCAGTTCCTTATGCAGGACCTCGCTGCCCAAAGCGCTTTCCTATAAAGGAAATACATTTTTCCTGAAAATGGTACATCTGAATCTGGGAATGTCTTGGCTGTTGGGCACAGGGAGAGGAGAGATGCTGAAGATGTCCCTGCTCATTGCAGGGGGATTGGACTAGGTAGACTTTAAAGGTCCCTTCCAACCCAAACTATTCTGATTCTATGCTCATCCCTCCTCTTTCCCAGCTGGAGGAGGGATAGAGACATACAGCATAGAGGCTGGGGCATTTTGGGTGCGTCAGGCCTCATCCTAGAATCTAACCAGCCATAACAAAATGGACCATTCCTTTTCTCTGTGTGACATCCCTGTTTAAAAAAGAAACCATTAATTTCTATTTAAGAATTTTTTTTTTTAGTGCTGGTGAAAGGGAAATGTGTAGCTGGGCTTAGCGGACCAGGTCTGCAATCTGTTGGGGCTGAGACCCCTGGCCAGCTCTCCAGCTGCAGGGTCTGCAGTGAGGGGCCACCCCTTTGAGATGGCCCCAAGGTGCTGGGAAAGAGCCCAGCACTGCAAAGCCAGTGGCCACCTCACCCAGGGCCTGAGCCACAGGGAAGTTTCATATCTTGCCTTTTTAACCCTTGTATTGGCCCCCGTCCCCTTTTTCTCCCACCTGTGGTGAGACATTTCTGCTTTTTGAGGCATTCCCAAATTTATGCGGCTGCACTTTCAGGCCGGGGGTGCAAGGCCCCCATACTCAGAGCAAGCTGCCCAGGGCAGCTAAGGGGGACGTGAGGACAGGGATGGGGGGAGATACGTGGACAGGGATGGGTCACGGCAGCGCCAGCAAGGCACGGTGGGGAAGGAAGCCATGGCCCCTTGTTGCTGCCTGGTTCTTGGCTGGGGTCGGAAAAAAGAGGTGCCAGGGTGGTAGCAGACTGGGCGCACATGATAGCGGGCATGTCTCATGCCAACTGTGAGAGACTTGACCGTCCTTGCTCCCCAGAGCTCCCCCGGAGGGGCCGGGGACCTTGCTGTGTGCTGTCCCTGCCCGGTTTGCATTGCTGCCTTGGAGGCAGAAGGCTGCGAAGTCCGGCTCTGACTGACCCTCCCAGCTCACCAGGCGCGTTCTGACCCTGGCAATTCTCACAGGATATAAACTGTGCTGGAGGGAAGTGCCGGGGCAGGAGAATAAAGGTGTTCCCACGAATTAATAGGAGGAAAAAAGAAAAACATGTGCCAGTTGGGACTCGCCCCTGGAGCGGCATATTGTCTCTGGCCGGACTCGCTGTGCATTTAGAGCGGGGCCCTTTGAAGGCCGATTTAAATCCCCTCCTGGGAGGTGTCACCTGTTGGCATCGTGCCTTCCCCAGCTCCCCGATGAGGTTTTTGTCTCGTTGAACGCTGGCGACAATAAGGGTCACCGGAGCACGCAGCTGGGCGAAGGCACAGGCTGAGCCCTGTTTCCCAAAAAAAACCCGTCAGCCTGCAAGGGGAGGAGGGGAAGGCGGGCGGTAAACAAGCTGCCGTGGGCCCTGCGAGACGGCAAAGGGACGCTTCGCCCCCCGCCGACCCCACGCCGGCTTCCCGGGAGGGGGCGCTGGCCTCGCGGCTGCAGCGCCCGGCGCTTCTCCGCTGGCTCGTAAACATGTTGTGCAGGGAGAGGGCATGAGCGTGGGACTGCCACCAAACCTCCCCCCGGGGCAGGCAGCGACATCCTCCCGCCCCAGCATGAAAGCCTTGCCCACGCTGGGGGGCTTTGCCAGGCAGGGGCTGGCTAGCCGGCATTCATTTACCGGATGGAGAGGAGCTGTTTACATTGGAAGCTGCCTTTGCTCCCCGCTTCCCTTCGGGGTTGCTTGGAGCTTAGCGGGTAAAAAGAGGAGCTGCTCGGCCCCGAGGGTTGGATGACATGAGGGTCACCCCATGCCGCTGGGACTTCCACCCGTAAACACCCTGCGCTTGTTTGCAGCCACCTCTGGTGGCCAAAGTTTCTGGGAAATTTGCAGGTAACAAGCACATTTCCAAGAATTTGGAGCTGACAGTGGCCTGATAAACAAACCCTCTCTGCAAACCTAGGGAAAAGGGATGAGCATGGCTTTGCCTGGCCTGTGGCTTGACAGCTCCCCTTTATGGGAGCTATTTTGGGTCTCTCCTGGCCTGACTGGGTCTTGGTACCAGTTCCTGCCTCCTTTTGCTTCAGCTGAGCCATTGACCACAACTGAATTTGGTCTCAATATGAGATCCTGAGCTAATTTCTATGGGTAAAACACAGCATTCGCTTCTGTGTTGAAATCTTTGCTCTATACACAGGGTGCAGGAATTGGGGTAGTGGGGGAAGACAGTTTCTGTTGTAATGCTTGGTGGCTTTGCCTTGCCCAAGCAATTTGAGGAGCTGAAAAGCACCTGAATTTCACCTTATCCTGGTCAGCCTCGGGGGATTAACACACACTTGTGGCTGCTGCAAGGTGGTGGTAAAGAATGAGCTGGGTTTTCCCTGGAGGGAAGGTGGGGACCAGGCTCTAGAGATGGACAATAAATCAAGGCAGGGCCTTAGCTGGCACTTCCACCTCCTCCTGGCTGAGGATCTCTCTCTCCCTGGCCACATTCCCCCCAGACTCAGGCTGTAGAGAGGCTGTTGTCTTCTGCAGGGTGGCTGTGAAGGGCTGGAGGGTCCAGCTTCTGGAAGGATAACGATTTTGGTGCCATCCCCCGCCCCGAGGCTGGCATGGGGCAGCCCAGGATCTTGTCAGCCCCGAGGCAGGCGTGTGCGTGGCGTGTGCTTGGCTTGATACCTGCGTGTGTGTGCAGGCGTGTGCGTGCAGGCGTGTGCGTGCAGGCGACAGCTCTTTCTGCTAGTGCCAGCATCACTCTCCCGCCCCTTGGGTCTGGGCTGGGAGGTCCGGAGGGCCCAGCAGTAACAGGGACGGGACAGCAAGCGAGCTGCTGCGGTGGAAAAATACTGGGCAGTGCCTGCAGTTTGCTGGGTGCCCTTTGCCACCCAGCTGCCTCTGAAGTGGGTGCTCCAGCACCCATGGCAGGGCTGGGGGATTTCTCCTCCTTCGTGTGATAGTGTCTGATCCTGTGCCTTGGAGCGAGGAATCTCGGCTGCAAATCCAGCTGCTGGAGCCTGTTACCTGTTCCGAGGGGCAAAGCGGAGCATTGCAGAGGCACTGCTGGTGCCCCCACCCTCAAACATGTGCACCAAGCCAGAGGCTGGGCCCAGGCCTTGGGGAGAGGAGGCCTCCCTGTCCTCCCTCTCTTTCCTGCTGCCCTGTTTACCCAGGGCGGCTGATTTCCATCCCTGTGAGTTATGCAAAGGCAACCACTAATGTAAACGCTGCGGAAAGCCCTGGATCTGCTCCCGCCGCCGCCTTCCCAGAACTATGCCAGATGAGCGGTTATTTTTTTCGAGCTGGGGGGGTTGCAAAATGGACCCCAAACCCACCCCCACCCGCTCTTCCCTACGCTTTCTGCCCCCTCCCTCCCCGCCCCCCCCCTTCCCGGGGGAAGGGGCAGCCCGGCCGCCGAGCCGCCACTCGCAGCCGGAGGAGGAGGAGGAGGAGGAGGAGGAGGAGGAGGAGGAGGAGGAGGAGGAGGAGGGCGGCCCTTGTGCCTCCGGCCCCGGCCTGCCCCCGGCCCGGCCGTCGCTGCCCAATCAGTGCGGCGGGGCCGGCGCTGCGGAGCCATAAAGCGGCGGCGGGCGCGGCCCCGGGAGCCGAGTGTGGGAGCTTTGCGTGGGAGCCCCGCTGCCGCCGCCGAGCCCAGGTAACGGCCCCGGGGCTGGGGGGTGCGCACCCCGGCGGCTGTTTGGCTGCCGGCGGACAGACCTTCTAGGGGAAATTTCCTCTTTTTTTTTTTTTTGCAGGGGGGGAGGCGGAGAGGCAGCTCGAGGGTTTTTTTCTTCAAAACAGATGCTCTTTGCCGTTTTTGCTTCGTGAGGCTCTTCAGCTGCTTGCTTAAATACGGGTGCCTTCCTCCCTGCCAGGAGATGTACGCGTGGGTGACGCTTCTCGCAGTGGAGGAGCGTGGGGAACGCTCCCTCCCGGCCCCGGTCGGGAGCCTTGCCACAGCAGGGTGGGCTGGGGAAGGGTGGTCCGGCAGCCCGAGCCGCCCTGCAGAGGGGTAGGGTGTTGGAGTGACTTTCCAAGTCACTTCACGTTTCCAAACTATTTTGCACTTCCAAGATCCTGCAAGCGCGTGGGCTGGGTGTCCCTAGGAGCTCGGCCCCAGGCCGTGCTGGGCTTGCGGGGATGCTTTGCAGCTCTCACCCTCAGGGACCGGGAGCCCCTTCAGCCTCCCCATCGCTGCCTGCCGCTCTCCTGTGCGCTCCCTCCTGCGCTAGCCAAGGCTTGTGTAACCTCAGAGCAGCTGATCAGAAAAGGCAGCTGGGGCTGGCGAGCCCTCCTCGCTGAAGCAAATATATTAAAAAAGCCTCAGGTAAACTTTCCTTGTGCCGCCTTAGCCTTGCTCCGGAGCGGCGGTGACTGTGGAGGTGAAAAGTTCACGCAGGGCTGAGGAGAACTTTTGAAAAGGCTGTTGCTTGGTGGTTAAGACCTAGTTTATCAGCACGATGCGAGCAGGAGTTTTGGGTATTAATGGGACGCTTTGAAGGCATCGCTTCTGGAGCAGGGCTTTTGTAGCTGCCTGCATCTGCCTGAGCTGCTAGCAGAATTGCATGGGACTGCTGGAGGCAGTAGCCAGCCCAGTGGCCGAGCTGTCTCTTGCTTCTCCCAGCGAAAAATCTGGGAGTACAGGGAAGGGCTTATGGTTGGGGTGGGTTTTTGGGTCCTCCCTGCAGGAACCCCCTTGTCCGGTCTGCAGCCATGGCCACCTCGGCGAGCTCCCACTTGAGCAAAGCCATCAAGCACATGTACATGAAGCTGCCGCAGGGGGAGAAGGTCCAAGCCATGTACATCTGGATCGATGGGACCGGCGAGCACCTCCGCTGCAAAACCCGCACGCTGGACCATGAGCCCAAGAGCCTTGAAGGTAAGAGGGCAGGTGCAGGACTTGCAGCCCCTCGCCAGGTAAAAGCAGCCGTGCTCGGCTGCTCCAGCGAAAGGATGCCATTTCTCCCTTTTCATGGCAGAAGGATGGTATTTGGGGCAGACACCACTCCTGACCCCCTCCCAGTTACTTCCTTCCCCAGATACCCGGGGGAAAATGTTCCCAGCTCTCCAGATGTGGAGTTTCAATGAGATGCCTGGGGTTGGGAGCCTGGCCCTGGCACTGCCCCCGCTGCGGAGGGGGCTGTTGGCAGGGGCTGGGGGCTGTTGGCCGGGGCTGGGCGGCCCATTGACTCTCAAGTACTCGTTTTGGCCGGAAGTAGTTTGGCAGAAGAAAGTGGAGGGAAAGAATGGAGCTATCCGGTGTAATTAAGAGCTTGTGTCCCTCAGAACAAACAGTCCCAGCTTACACAATAATAGCATTAGGATTTTCCCCAGGTTGCCATGGTGCTGGCTGGAGACAGTTATGAAATGAAAATACTGTGTGTGACTGAGCAGAATTATCTTTTTTTTTTTTTTTTTTCCATCTCCTTTCCCCTTTTCCCTCTAAGGGAGTGGTTGGCACAGCTCCTTTGAAATCTTTGTGCTTCCCATCCTCCCACTTTCCCCCCCGGATACAGAGGAGATAACTTTCCCCGGGTGGAGTTCACTGCTGTTCCCCTGTGCTTTGACCTGGAGGGCAGTGCACAGCCAGGAGGGGTGGGCAGGGGGGCCAAGCTGGCCATACTCCTCCTCCTTCATCTCCATGTGAGATGCCAGCTATATGTGATTTGCTCTCCCACCTTCTCCAGGCCATGCAACGTGGATAATGGTATTTTATGGCTCCCCTCTTTCCTACAGCTTCAAGATGTCTCATGCTCTGCCCTCTCCTAGCTTGCCCAGACACCTCTGCAAGGAGACCGGGTGTCCTGCTCATCCTCGGGGTTCTTGCGACATGGGACATGGCCTCAGTGCTGCTGTGTTCGCTTGGGCTTGGCCAGCAGCCCAGTTCCTTGTGTTTCCCAGGGTGGCTGGGGAGTTGTGTTCCCCTGTTTTTTTTTCCTTGTTTTGTGTTTTGGTTTTTATTGGCTTCTCCTATTTGGAACAAAGTCAGCTGAGCTGGGATTAAAACCATTGCAGGCCTGTTCTCTATAAGCATCTTCACCTCTGTAATACTGGAGGGCGGCAAGGAGCCCATCCTCCTGGTGACCGGGGACCCTGGGTCACTGTGGCTCGCTCCTCTCTCTGCTCAGATCTCCCCGAGTGGAATTTCGATGGCTCCAGCACCTTCCAGGCTGAAGGCTCCAACAGTGACATGTACCTGCGACCTGCTGCCATGTTTCGGGACCCTTTTCGCAAGGACCCAAATAAACTAGTTCTCTGCGAGGTCTTCAAATACAACCGCCAGTCTGCAGGTGAGTGGACCCTCTCCCTTCTCCTGGTGGAGGTGGTGTTTCTGGGGAGGGGAAGGGGATGCCTATCCAAATGCTGTTCGTGCCCTTGGCATTGTGCACGACACAGAAATGGTCCCTGCCCTGAAAGTAAGAGGCAAACAAAGTGCTGGTGGTGGAGAAAGGGCTGGCCCTGGGATTCTTCACTCAGTGCTGCTGGGACTCACACAATAAAGTGGGAATGGGGAATGGAGGTGGAGACATTAATAAGCCTTGTGTTGCTTTTCTGTTCTAGAGACAAATCTCCGACACACCTGCAGGCGGATTATGGATATGGTGTCCAACCAGCACCCCTGGTTTGGGATGGAGCAAGAGTACACTCTTCTGGGGACAGATGGACATCCATTTGGCTGGCCTTCCAACGGCTTCCCTGGACCCCAAGGTAACATCTCGGGAGTCTGCGCTGGAACAAGGCAGGAGTCATTAATGTCACATTTAAGCTGTAATCCGTGTGACGCAGCTTTGGCGCTTTGGGCGAGCCAAAAGATTGGAGGCGTTTCTAGAACGGAAGGTGGACAATAGGAAGCAGGATACTGGCAAAAACTAAGCCATGAAATTAAGATTGTTACAGAAAGGCTAAGATAGTGATTAGCTGCACCCAGATTTGCTCTTCACATTGTCAGTCTGCAGGTGATTTAAACTCATGCCCAGCAGGACAGAGCACAAGCTCAGACTGTCAGAGGCACTTGCTGTCCATCAGTGCTCTGCTAGTGCTTCCATGAAAAACAGATTTTGGGGCTTTTCCGCACATCCTGAACCTTTGAGAGTTCTTTGCTGCGTGTGCTCTGTCTTCACTGAATTTGAGCCTTTTTCCTTCTGGAAACTCATGTTTCCCTTGCTTTTCACCCATGCCGTTGCAGGTCCGTACTACTGTGGTGTAGGGGCGGACAAAGCCTATGGCAGAGACATTGTGGAGGCCCACTACCGAGCGTGCCTTTATGCTGGTGTGAAAATTGGAGGAACCAATGCAGAAGTGATGCCAGCCCAGGTAAATTGTTTTAGGTGCCTCATGGAATGAGATAGTATAGAAAAATCCCAGGCAGCGGGGTTCTTGCTGCTTGCTCGGAGTCGTGTAGTGTTATCAACAATCAGAGCATAAGGGGGTGGGAAGTGCCTCACAATGAGTGTCTCTGCACCACTGAGCCAGTGACTCCTCCTCCTTGCAGTGGGAGTTCCAGGTGGGACCATGCGAAGGGATAGAGATGGGGGATCACCTCTGGATTGCACGCTTCATCCTCCATCGGGTGTGCGAAGACTTTGGCGTCATTGTGTCCTTTGATCCCAAACCCATCCCTGGTAACTGGAACGGTGCTGGCTGTCACACCAACTTCAGCACCAAGAACATGAGGGAAGACGGAGGTCTCAAGTAAGTTGTTTGAGATGGGCCAGCAGTATCAGTTTGCTAGGCAGAAAGGTGGGCTTGGTAGCAGTGAGCTTTTTGCAGAGCTTTTGCCCGCATGGAAGACGTCACTCTGGCGCTTGGCATGAATGTTTGAGCCTTTCTTCTGGATTTTTTTTTTTATTTATTTTTGTTTGTTTGGAGTTTTTTGTTTGTTTCTTTTATTCTGTATAATGCTATACTCCCATCTTGGTGTTGGGTGGGAAATTCAGTCAGCAGTACAGCTCCGTCGGGGTCAACGGAAGCATGTGTGTCCAAGATGAAGCTATTCCTAACAGGCTGTCCAGCTCTTGATCTGACAGTGCTGCAAACAAATAAATAAACTCAGCATAGGCTGTTCTTTGTATAACCATGATGAAAGAGAAAGACCATTTGCTTCTATCTAGGCCAGGCTGTGGAAGCTAATGCCATGTTTTCTTAAACAGCAAGATCCTGGAAATGTAAAACACTAGTTCCCTTACAGGACTGATTGCTGAGTGCAGGCAGGGACCTTACAGCACTGGGTTGCAGTGGAGCTCTCTGAAGGGATTCCTCGTGGCAGCGGTGTTTTCTTGCCTTAATCTTAGTGATGCCGTGAGATAATGAGCCAACCGGTGACCATGTGAGCTTCCCAAATAGAAACTTCTGTGTTGAGAAATCTCCCCTCCAAGAGCAGGTTCCCCAGTGGCAATGCACCTGTGGGATTTGGCCGTTGGTTGAACTAGTGGTGTCCCACACTCAGCACTCCTGAGGGATTTGGCCATGGGGATCCTTTTCCAAGAAACAGCCTAGGTCAGCAGTAGGAGCGGAGAGAAGCCCTGTGTTGAGATGATCAGAAAAGTGGGTTGTAGGGCATAAGGCTTCATCATGAAGTGGCTTGAGGACAGCGATGAATCTGCTGTCACTTGGATGCAACAGTCAAGAGTGGCTTCCATCAGACACTCACTGTGCCTTCCCCTCTTCCTTGCTCCCTTTGCAGGCACATTGAAGATGCCATCGAGAAACTGAGCAAGCGTCACCAGTATCACATCCGTGCCTATGACCCCAAAGGGGGGCTGGACAATGCCAGGCGCCTGACAGGTTTCCACGAGACATCTAACATCCACGAGTTCTCCGCTGGTGTGGCCAACCGTGGCGCCAGCATCCGCATCCCCAGGAATGTGGGCCACGAGAAGAAGGGCTACTTTGAGGACCGCCGGCCCTCTGCCAACTGTGATCCTTATGCTGTGACAGAGGCCCTCGTCCGCACGTGTCTCCTCAACGAAACTGGAGATGAGCCTTTTGAGTACAAGAACTAAGCGGACTGCACTCAGAAACACCGCCTTCCCCCCACACTTCCTGTGCCCCTAAACTTCCCTTCTAGATGTAATCCTGAGGGTACAAGATAACACATTTTGTGTCTCAGTAACTCTTGTTGTCTTGAGGTGGGGAGGAGGGCAAATTTAGTTTTATCGATGTCTGTTTGTCATTGACTCTTCAGAAGACAAGAGGAGGAGAGGGTGTTAGAGAACTTTTAACCACTGTTTTATTTTTTTTTTCTAATTCATGTGTACATCCGATGGATCCAGTGGCTTCCAGGGACAGACTGCACACACAAAAGCGAGTAGGCGAGTGGAAGGCTTCAAACTGTAGCTGACTCTTGCAAGAGTCAGATTTGGGGTGTTGGCCCCACTGCTGGTTCTCTGCAGGCTAATGGTTCTCAAAGGTTGGTGTCCTTCTGCCAAGAAGGGATGACAAGAGCTGTGATGGAGCCCCACATGCTCCTGCCTGTATGGTGTGATGGGGAGATCTTCACCCTCTGGCCACTCTGAGGCTTCTGGGAATCTTCTGGCATTGAGCTCAGCGTAGGATCATTGAGAAGAACTCCTGGTTCTGTCACTGGAAGTCAACTGGTCTCTGGCTCATAACGCAGAGTGAAGTAGTATTTTTCTATTTAAATATAAAAATGACAAAAAAAATCATATATGAAAGTGTTTTTTTTTTTTTTTAAAAAAACCAACAAAAAAAGTTCCAATGCCTCGCCTGGCTAGAGCAGGCAGAGCTCCTGAGGATGCTGTTGGAGGGCCTCCAGGTGGGACTGAGGGTGTGCTTGGAGGGCTCGGTGGAGGAGACTTGGATGGGATTTGTTTCAGTGTGGAGTGGAGTTTGCAGGAGGCAGTTGCCAGACCCTGGAAGCCTGTGACGCATTTATCAGCGATGCGCTCACGAGCATGTAGATCAACAGGAAGAAGGTGTCCTGAACTAGGAGTTGACTGGTCAACTTAACTGTGTTCTGGACAGGGCTGTGGGTATCTTACCTTTACAGCAGGGCTAGCATGTCACTAAAGCAGGGCTTTTGATAAAGGAAAGAAAAGTTTTAGATTTTTTTTTTGTTTTCATAATGTTCCTAGTTTCTAAAACCGAATGGTTTTACCGAGACCGTTGATGTCACTGTTGAGTCCTGGCTCTTGGGCTGCCTGCCATCCAGCTGGGATGGCAGCTAGGAGAAGGGAGAGGCCATGCATCCCACCTGGCCAGCCCTGGCACGTCCCAGCTCATGGCTAGGAGGTTCAAACATTCCGGGATTTTACACTTGGGTATCTTAGATGATGCCAGTTATAGTCCGTTGCATTTGGACGACTTCCGAATAGGGTGGTTGGTGGGGTTCTTTTTTTTTTTTTTTAATATAATAAAAAAACCAAAAGAACAAACCCTTAATTCTGACTTCTGCCTCCTTTCTGTGACTTATCCTGGCAGTTTCTTTTGTGTGTGTGTGTTGCCCTTTGGTATGGGAAAGGGACTGGGCTTGTGCCTGTCCCTGGGGAGGGTTATGGGGTAAGCACAGGTGTTTGCGCATCTCCCCAGTGTCCTCCACAGAAATGCTACAGGATGTGGAAATCCCACAGAAAATAAAATTCCAGGACACTTAATGAAAAAGGGGGCTTTGTGGAAGAGGACCCTTTCCCACCCTCCCTATGGAGAAAATGCTGCTCATCCACCTTTGGTATAAAATCAGGCATTTAGAAAAGTAAACAGGGTAGTAGAAAAGTGTCATGTTGCTCCCACACTCCTTTATTTAGCTTGTGCTACTACTTCCCAGCTCCTTGAGAGGCAATTTCTTCAGGAATGGATGCTTTAAATACTCCTGCCTTTAAATATGGATTAACCACACATGAGCATCCTCCTGGGCTGACGAGACTGTTCCTGATGTCACATTTTTGTGGACCAAGTGGTCTTTTGCGTCTCCATGCTGGTGAATGTCCAAGGCAGCACCTTCCTCACCATTTTTGTCCCAAAATTACTGTATCTCTTTGTGCCTGTGTGGGGTGGAGTGTGACCGGAGCAGAAGCAAAGCGGACACCGTGTCCTTTCCTACAGCTGTGACATAACCGTGAGGACTTGGGCCGCTGTCTGGGCTGGAGCAGCAATACCGCAGCCCGAAGGAAGCCATGCTGCTCTGGAATAACTAATGAGCCCAGAAAAGTTGGGGTTTTCTGCTGATTTGGGTGCAGGGGGGGGCAGCTACTGTTCTTTCTGCCTACCAAGAAAATGTTACAGTGTAAAAATGGATTACACCTAAATTAAGGAAACTTTTGTAAAGGCATTTGCACAGAAGGAGGGATGAGACATGGTAACGCTTTTTTTGAGATTCCTGTACCTCCGAACACCGTGCAACCTCAAGGCTGGAGCCCTGTCCCTCCAGACACCCTTTTCTCTGGGGGCACGGATTAGTTTTGGCCACCAAGCATCACCAGCAGCCAAGGCAGCAGCTAGTACATGGCTAAACACCATCTCCCTGTGCCTTGCAGAGCCGCATCGAGGCGTTGACGTGGACTACCATTTGTGTCCCCCTGCAGAAGATGCCAAGAGGATGCCATCTCCAGCCATCAGGGTGACAAGGGGAGCAGGCTCGGGTCCTTTGCTTCTCCAGCTGCCTTGAACATAAATCTAGGACAGGAGTTTGATGCTTAATGGTTCCTCTTGTTCTCAGCTGAGAAAGCATTTATCCACTCACTTCACAATTACCCAACTGAAAACAAGGTTGGAACAACAAACATTGTGCTGCAAAATGGCATTTCAGATGGTTATTAAAAATATATGTTAAAAAAAGTTCATAATGAATTAGAAAGGGAAAAAAAAAATCCCTCCTGTCCTCTGGACATTGTTTTCTTTTTGCCTAAAGCCTCCTTGCTGAGTCTGCTTTGCAGTTACCAAAAGACTATGTAGGGTAGAAAGGCCACCTCTTAAGGCTTTGGAGCTCTTGCAAATTAAGCCTGAAACCTTCAGAAGCTGAATTTACTGCCTATGTATTTATATAAAACACTTTGACTTCAAATCTTAGCCTCTCAGGAGGAAGTGAATCCCTTTTCTCTGTTTACTCACCCAGCCTTAAAACGTGAGCAACGATATAGAAACGTTCACTGAATACAAGAAAACACAAGTTTCAGTCCCAAAGGGTTTGCTAGGCACATTGGAGCATGAGGAAACACTCCAAATGAGGCAGTCAAAAATAGCACCAGCTTTTTGAAGTGCCTGTTGGTTGCACTCCCTTTTAATCAAACATCAGCTTAGGAGACAAGGCTGCTTCAAAACGATTATTGTATCTGCTCACACGCCAGGCTTTTCCCCATAACTGAATTTTAAGGCAATCAAAATAAGATTAGCCACAGCTCCCTTCAAATATAGCCTGCAGCAGATGAACTAATCAAGATCACACTTGGAGCATCTTTTAACATGGGGCTGTGGCAGCCCAATTACAGAGAAGATGTGAGGGCTTTTCTCCTCCTTAAGAGTCTGATGAATCAGGTGTGTCTGGTTGGGTTTCTTCTACCCTTTCACAATTTCATAGTGCCCTGATGCTGCTCCAGTATCCACATACCACTTCCCCCTCCTCCCCTTTTTTTGGTGCTATTTGATCTTTCTAGGGTACTTTTTTTTTCGTAGATCAGCCGTTGCATCCTTATGCAGCCTCCAGCCCTGGTTATGACCAACTCTCCCTTCCTGAATGCAGCTTCTGGAGGAGAAATCAGCCAGTCTTAGGTGGGTAAGGTTTTGCTGAGTTGTCTTTTGGATGCCATCACCTTGCGAGGAGAGAGGCACTTCATGTTGCTAGGCAAAATTGTTTTTGTTTCTCTGAGTCTGTGTTTTTCCCTTGTCCTGGGGTGTTGATACTGGCCCATGTGACTGTCCTGCATCTCTTGCTGCCTGTGGAGGATGGGAAGGGATTGGGATGGATGGGATCTCCAGACACAGATTGCTGGGGGGGTGATTTGCAGAGCTCTGCAAGAGTCTCTGTGGGTGCTTGAACCTCATGTTATCAGAGCAGCCCTGCTTTGCTCTCTTGAAATGCCTCCTGGGGGTCCAGCAGCTCCTCAGGCGTGGTATTCCGAGAAGTCCTGGCTGAGAACTATGCTTGCCGTGCATCAGCTGCACTGTGAGCTGGTGCAGAGCCATAGAAGAGGGGCTGGAGGTCCTTTGCCTTCTTGAAGGAGGCTAGAGCATGCTCTGGAAAGGGATTGGAGCCCAGACAACTGGGAACGGCTCAAGTGTGGCTGGTGGGTAGTTTCTCGTGCGAGCCAGATGAGAAAGCTGGTGGAGCTGGGAGGGGAATCCTGCTGACAGGGATGTCAGTTGGCTTCGGCTGAGCCGGGATTTCATCCCAGTTGTTCAGTTACTGATTAAACTGAGGACAGCTGCTTAGGAAGCAAGTGGGAGCTCTTCAAAGTGAAGATCTCCTTAGGTCTGCTGGCTTCCCCGGCCAGCTGGATGCACGGATTCAGGACTGGGGTGGCTTGTGAGCAGGTCCTCCACCCACGAGCAGTTCTCCTGGCTCTGTGGCTGGGAGTGACCACCTATGTGCAGTGCCTGGTTTCACCGTGCTGGCTCTTGTGGCTTTTCAGTTGAGTCCTGACTCTTGTTCGCTTGCTGATAAAGGGGTCAGTCCATCTGTAGAATTTGAGCTATGGAGAGAAGAATAGCTTTTCCCGAGGCCACGTAGATTATGGGGGATATCAGTCACTGAGTAATGACCCATCTGGATGCCCAAAGGTGTCACTTGTTAATTGCCTGGTTCATGAAGAAATTATGATCTCAGTTTGCTCCTTGTGGCTCTGCTCTGAGCCAGTGCTGGGTGTTTTGGGACTGTCCTCCTCTCTTGTGCAATGACCTTTGATGAGAACATGCAGAGAAGGACTCTGGGCAGCCCCAACCCTGTTGCTCTCTGCACTGAAGCATCTCCAGGGTCTCCATCCACAGTGGGAGATGAGGTGGACCAGAGCCTCTCCCAGCTGCTCCTGGAGGTGTCCTCTGTTTGGAAGGAATGAGATCTGGGTCTAGGTGCTTCTTGAGGGTTAGCTCCCAAAACCTGCTGTGGCTTTGGACGCAGCGCATGCATGCGTTGACCTCAATGAGAGCCTGCCTGGCTGGGGAGAAACCCAGGGGCAGAGGGAGAAACTGGGGGGAAAAAAATTCATGTTCTGAGACTCTAAAATGAGCACCAGTGCTGCAGCTCATCACAGTCTTGTAGGAGGACTGGGGCCTTTGCCTTTCCTAAGCCTTCTCCCTCACTGCTCTTTTCCTCCCTTCCCTGGTGAGACTGTACAAGATTGCTGCGTGTGCTGGGGCAGCGGTGCAGGGGGGCAGCTCAGGCTTTACCTCAGCCAAAAAAAACAAAAAAAAAAGTGTTTTTTTTCCTTTTTTTCCTCTCCATCCTGGCCTGCCCACAGGCTGGCACGGCCGGGCTATTTTGCTTTCATAAGCTACGTTATGTAAGCCGTGTCTTGAGTGGTGATGCGGTGCCAACTTGGACGCCGTGCCGGGAAGGAGCCACATTCCTTTGCCACTGGGTTTAATCCCTGCCTCCAGCCACGGTTGGTTTGCTGGGAGGAATCGGAGGGCTGTGCCGAGGTTTCTAATCCCTTGCCCCAGGTGGAGCCAGACGGTTTGTGCGGGAGCCCTGCTTTCCTTTGTCAATAGGTTGTTCCTGGGACTCCTCTCAGCAAGCCCTGTCCTTGGCTGCTAGGAGGGTTGGCCCAGGCATGCACACCACACCTTGGGACCTTTCACTCCTCCCCTTGTTTCCTGAACTCTCCATGCTCCATGGCTTAGGTTGCACTTGCTCAGAAAGGTTGGGAGGGGGGACAAAAATGGAAAGTGGAGACTTCTGCAATTCTAGCCCAAAAGAGCAGTGGCAAAGGTGGGTTGCCAGGCTGGCATGGTGAGCAGGTAGGCTGCTGATCCTGGGGAAAACATGTTGGTGCCAACAGCTTCTCCATCTGTCTCACCACTGACTGCCCTCCCAGCGTGCCATGTCTGTAGGATGTGACCCTTGTCCCACCAAGGATCTGGGGGAGCCCTAGAGATCCTGCACCCAGGGGTCCTGTGGCACCAGCCTGGCTGGGTGTAGGGTACAGGACAGCAATGAGTGCTTGGCAGGGTGTTTGTTTGCTCCCCAGCAGCCTGAACCCATTGCCTTTAGCCCCTGTGCCCAGGATCGATGATCTTCAGGACCCCATTTGGCTGGGCATGGGCTGCATGCGTTCAGAAGGAAAGGTCTTCTTCCTCCACTTGGGTTTTAGATGAAGCTGACAGCAGCAATGCCTTGCTGTGTGTTTTCATGTCCTGTGGGAGGATGAGGCACCAGACTCCACAGTTTTTGCTGGCAGCTTTCCCCAGTGCCAAACATGCTGTTAAAATGAGAATGATTAATCAGATCCAGGTTTGGGCTGCTTTTTCGCATCACAAAGCCAGGTGGCTGAAGCCCATCCGTGTGGCTCGTTGAGATGCTGAGCAGCTGGCTGAATCACCCAGCTGCTTCTGTCCTGAGCCAGCACCTGGCCAAAATGCCTAAAATACTGGGGATCCTCCTCCCCCACTGAACTGGAGCTGTAGGATTCTGGAAAGTAGGCTGGCCTTCAGATATTTGGTAAAATGTTGGGATCAACATTTGCTTCAACCACAAAAAGCAATCTGCTCAATGCCTGTCCATGTTCAGAGGTTCCTGAGCAAGCCACTGAGCTCGAGGTGGGAGTAGCCCTGCCCAGGGCTATGTTTGGATGCTGTTTCCATTCAGGAGGCTGCCCAGGAACAGCTGGGCTTAGAGATGGGCTTAGCCTGTCTCTGAAACTTGGAGGCCAGGGCTTCAGCTGGCTGAATCACTGAAAACTATGTGCTTGCTCTGAAATACAAGATATTTTCATGCTATTTTCCACCCAGACAGATAACACATGCAGGGTGATTAACTGGCTCCATTTTTTCCACTTCTCCTTGTGGCTGGCTCTCCTGGCAAGATCTCCATCCGCTCTTAAAAATGCTTTCACTGTAATGTGGATGCCTTCCCTTCTGGCAAATAACCATGCCAGTGATCGGCGGGTGACACTGTCACCGTGGGCTGTAGACCTATGAGGAAGCATTTCATTAAGAGAAGAGATTGCTTTGGTGTGGAAGTTTTGTATCTTCATCTCTAGGATGAAGAAAGCTGCTTGTGAGGCTGGCTGGGGAAGGAGATGGTCTCTGGCAGGACTGTTCTGCAGACCAGTTTGGCGCTGGGGATGTGCCCCATGTATCAGAGCAGGAGCCAGGGATGCTCCATAAATGGTGGTTTGGGACCAAAGAGCATCCTGAAGGTCTATGTCATACTAGCAGTCTGTGCCATGGAAATGTCCTGGCCAGAGGGAGGTGTTTCGTCTGGGTTGTTGGGTCTCTGTTTTTCATGGGGAGGGAAAAGGGAGCTGGCAGCAGTGCTACCTTACTCTCAAAGCGTGAGTTGTAGAGCTAATGGATGGCAAACCCTACTCATGCCAGCTTCTCCACACAGGACAGAGAGTAACCCAGAAACATCAAGGGATGAAGGCTAGTATCCAGGACCCTACAGAAGGCGTCTATCTGGCTTATACAGGTAACAGAGAGCAGAAGGTGTTGAATACAGCCTGAACGACAGTACTGCAACACCCCTGTGTATGGGGAGCCTTAGCATGGCAGGAGCAGAAGTGCTCCAAGTCACTCCTGTGAGCCACCCATGGTGGCTCCAAGGCACCCGGGAAAGAGTTGGCCATGCAATTTCAGCCTGTGCAAGGGTAGGCATGAGTCTACGTGGCACCTCTTGTTGTGTCTTGCCAAGAGGCAGCCTGGGCTTGCTGGGAGAGCTTGCGCTGGAGAACATCATGATGCTTGTAAGATGGGAGATTCTGCTGGAGGATCTGGTCTTGGTAAAACACAAATCTCCATGCAAAGGTTGAGGTGGGGGAAAGGCGATGATGCCACGTGGGTTCTGCAGAGCACCTGTTAGACCAGAGTGAACAGGTTTTTGACCGGCCATAGCTGAGCTGGCTGCCCGTGCAAACAGCGTGTAACCTTGGTGTCATGGGACATCTTGTGTGGGAGCTAGTGACAGCTAATTAGCCCAAAGAGCTCTCTGACACCCAGCAGCTCACCCTGCTCGTCTCCCCCCTCCTATCCAGCCAGTGGAAACTGCTCACATGAAATATAAAGCGGACTTGTCTTTTTGCCATGAATAATGTCAGGCCTTTTTTCTGTGCGCGCTCTTGAAGCAGCAGCTGTATTTCAACCAGCTGGGAGTGCCCTGGGAGGAGGAGAAGTGCTCCCGGCAAAGTTGGGCCAGATCTGTGGCTGGTGGAAATGGGTGTAATTCTGTTTGACCTCAGCACTGAACTGCTTTCTACCAGCTTTGAACTGGGCTCCCAGACCAAGGCTTTGGGGGATTTTTGGGGGAGTAGAAGTGCTCTTTGGAGAGGTGAAAGAGTCACGCGTGCTGTTAGCAGTGTCTGCCAGAGCAGGAGGGTGAGGAGCTTGGCTGTGCAGCCAGGCAGCGGCTGCTGCTGGGCAGGATTTTGGTTGTGTGGGGAGGTCTCTGAGCACTTGCCGTTGGATAGCCCTCTTCTGAAGCGTGCAAAAAAAAAAAAAAAGAGGGGGAAAAAAACCCCCACACAAACAGCACACACCCTGCCAAAACATCCAGTCCTTCTGGGAAGCGTCTGCAGCACCGTGTGCTTGTCCCGCAGGATACGCTGTGCCTCCCTCTGCCAGGTACCGTGGGGCAGGTGCCAGCCTTTCTTCTGGGCTGAGGAACAGCTTGTTTTTAATGTCGGTGGCACGGAGAGCAGGGAAAGCAAGAGCAGATGTGCCTGTGGGCACCACTGGCCCATCTCCCTGGCACGGGCAGGAGTCGTTCCTCTGGCACTGCTGCCTGCAGGCACCTGCTCCTGTGCTGCTGACCCTCAGGACATGCCGGACCATGCCAGCACTGCCCCATGCTCTCCACCAGACCCCTGTCTTTTTGCACAGAAGGTTTTGGGCAGCAAAGCCGCTCTGTCTGCTGGATTCACCAAAAGTGTCTCCTCTCGATGCTCAGCTCAACGCTCCCATCGCTCTGCTCTGCCTGCCCACTAATGGGGATCTCAGTGTGGACGTGGGTTGAGAAGGATGTGGGGACTGGAGAAGGCTGGGAGGAGTTGGAGGGGAAGGGACATGCCCAGATGAGACGGGTTTTTTTTGTTTTTTTCTTTGAGATGTTTGTCATACATGCAACATTTCTCCATAAGAAAACCCTGATTTTTTTGTGTGTGGGGTTTTTTTTTGGGGGGTGGGTGTTGTTGTTGTTTGTGGGTTTGGTGTTGTTTGTGTTTTTTTTCCCTCAGAGATTTGGTTCTTAGCCCTGAGGAACTGAGGGGACCTTTGTTGTCAGAGGCACTGTGTCCATCATCCTGCTACTGTCAGAGATTTTTTCCTCTGCTTTGCACCTCCCTCTGCTCCTCGTTGAATAAACAAATGCCTCTGTCCTGGCCTGTTCTCAGTACCTATGCTGGCTGGTTCCAGCTTGCCATGTCCTCAGGGACCGAGGTGGCTCCTCCAGAGCAACGCGAATGTGCCCTCAACAGAGCAGCAAGTGGCAACAGCAGTGACAGGAGCAGTGGGGATGAGAGGAAGGTGCTGAATAGCTCATGCCCATTGATGGCTTGTTCTGCTTGACTTGGTTTCTCTTTGCTAGGAGCTGCAGAGGGTTGATGGTCTAGCACATCTCTGCTCTGTCTCTAGGTTCGGTTGGGTGTGCTGGGCTCATGACTCATTTGCATGGGTGCGCTTTTCCAGTGCTATTGACATCTGCTGATCTCGGCTTGCTTTCCGACCATTAAACCCTATGTGGCAAGAGAGCACTGAAGGGGGGGAAGACACCTCATTAATTTTGACTCCATCCTGCATCCTTCCCATCTCTTTCCTCTTGCAGAGACAGGGAAGAATATTGTTTTGCTTGCCCTAGGGGGAAAGGAGATGCTATTTAATTGCCTACCACCACGTAGCATGGCTGCTGGAGTCAGGGGCTAAAGGGTGCTGTGCTTGTCTGTCACTGCATGGTGCTTCAGGCAGGATGGTGCTTCCTGAATTGCAGCTTAGCCTGTGTTGAGGCTTCTGCTCCGACTGAAGTGGAGTGGGATTCGGGCAAGGTGCGTTCCTCCTTGCTGTCTGGATTACTGCCCTGAGCAGCCAAGACCCTGGTGTTGGTCGCAACAAGCCTTGGCTCCTGTTTCTGCCTCTGCTAGGGCAGGGCTACCAGACTGATTTAAGCAGCCTTCTGGGCAGGTAGAATCCTGCCTGCCCTGGTCCCCGTGGTTCGCGGGATGCTCGCGCAGGCTGCGGGTCCCTGCAGGGGCGGCGGGTGCAGGGAGGCTCCGAGAGGAGCCGCTGAGTAACAAGGCCAGGCAAAGGGTGAGCCCGCTTCCGCAGTCTGTCGTCAGCGGGAGTGATGAAATGATTAACACGGTGGGGACGTCGGGGAATCGCTTCCGCCTGGAAGAAGTCTCTCGCCCACTGTTGAAGCAAGAACTTGTGAGCAACCGGCTATACGCTGTGGTTTTAACGCACGCCAGCACGCAGCGTTCAGCCCTGGCTTCGGCTCCTCCTAGCCACACGTCTCCAAGCTGGCAGCGACCCTTGCCTCCTCAGAGCCAGCCGTGTGCGAGGTGGGCTGAGCCCCAGGCATCCCCCTGCTTCCAGTTGCAGTTCCAGAAATCAGCTTCCACGGGGTCAACTGTGCCCTAGCAAGGCCATGCCCCTTGGGGTTTTGTGGTCTTGGGTTTTTTTTTTGAGTCCAGTGCTATTTTGCAGGTGGTGTAGCAGAAAGCTGCTCTGCAAAGCAGCTCTGTATTTAAAAGCAAAAGCGAGGCATAGGACGCGTGTTCTTAGCATCCCAAATATCTCAAGGTCAAAGGCAGTTTGCAAGGAAAATGATGCCTCCCGGAGCGCCAGCACAGCCTGGGATCTGAGCAGCCACAGGGTGCGTCACCCCTCTGGGTCCCAGCTTGGCTCCTGCTGCTCTCCTGGGCATGGGGGCACAGGGATGGGGATGGCTGGGAGATGGGCTGCTGCAGGAGCTCCTTCTGGTGGGGCAGGCTTGAGCTTCCATCCTAGCCCAGCTCACAGTTTCCAAACTGCCTGGGGGTGCTGAGAGCAGCGAGCGAGGCTTGGGCACCAAAATCCCCAGCTGATGGGCATCTACATTCCTTTTCAATGCCCCCAGCTGATGTTTTATAGGAGCTGCAGATGTTTAATATCCAAGGGCACATTTTTTTTTTCCAGAGTGAGCTTTTTCTAAGCAGGGAGTTGAAAGAGTGATCAAAGAACATGACTATATTCTAAAAGCAGTCGTATTTTGCTATAGCTAAATTCATCCGTTGTGCCAAACAGAGATTTTTTTTTCTCAATGGCATCATCCGCAGGAAGATGGACCGTGCTTTCCAAACGGCAGCAGTGTTGTTGTGGCTGCTGGGCTGGTTTCAGGCGATGGGCAAGGCAGTGTTTGTCAGGTGAGGTAACGCTTCTGTTAGACACACCGGGTTGCTGGAAGAAAACCAGGCGACCCGCTGGCACAAGAGAAAGAAAACAAGGAGTGTGTGAGCAGAGGCGTGGCCAGCTTCAAGCAAGGTCTGCTCCGTGGTTTGAAGACTTCTTGCTCCGTCTCAGCCCTAAGATGGATTTGTGCCAGCGTCTCTTTGGGCTTTCCATAGCTGTTTCCCTAGAAGATAAATTCCCTTCCCTACAGACTTTAAGGACTTGACACCTGTAGTTTATCCATCTTAACTTTCCTGTGTAAACAAGGCTGAAAGAGAGAAGATAAAACGCATACAGTGCTGCTCAGAACTTCCCACCCCACGGCGCGGGGGTTTACCGGGTGGGTGGGAGGTGAGCCAGGCGAGATGGGGGTGGGAGTCTGCTCCAGGAGGGACTCGCGCAAAGGCCCGCTTGAGCAGGGAGTGGCCGAATCCTGCCTCGGTGGCTCCCAGCTCCTCCTGCTCCGCTCCTGGGGTGGTGTCTGGGGAAAGGGGGGGGACACGAACCCGGTGACGCAGCGTCCGGGAAACGCTGCTGGCGGTTTTCTGCAGAAAGGTGACTCGGCCTCACAGGTGTCACAGCAGGGCTGGGGGGAGATGGCGGCGTCTCTGTGGCGGCTCCCTTGGCCCGCGGAGCTGCCCGGCCCCACGCCAGCCGGCTGCCCGGCTCGCTACCGAGGCGAGAGGTTTGGGGGAGGCTGGCTGAGCCGCCACGAGCGTCCCGGAGCTGAAATTGGGTGGTAGCTGCTCTCTGATGTGGAGATGCAGCCTCCCTCCCCGCAGCAGCCTAATGGGGCTCGCATGGGGTAACCCCTGAAAAAGCCGGTGAGGCTGGCACCTTCCCTCCGAGCCCACCTCGATGCAGCCGAGACGCTTATAGCGGGATGGGTGGCCTCTCGAGGTACATTGGCGCAGTGCCCGGGGTGGGCTCGGCGGGCAGGGGGGTGCAGGCCTGTCCGTGTGGCCCGGAGTGCGTGGGCGCAGGCAGGCTGCCTCCGGGAACCGGGCGAGCGTCACCGCGTAGGTCCGCGGCGGGAGGGTGCGCTGCCAGCTCAGCGCTGCCTCTGAGCGCCGGAGCTCTGACCTCGGCCGGAGATGCCCTTGCTCTGACCTGCGCCAAACCAGCCTCTGCCGTGCAGGGCCACCCCCTCGCTGCGCCGAAGGGAAAGCTCGGGGACCCACGCGCGTGGGTGGCAGGGCTGTATCCTTCCCTCTGGAAGGGGAGGAGATGAGTCCCTCCAGGTCTAGGACGCATCCTTGGAAATGCCAAATTCTACCCAGGGGATGGAAAAATCCCACCCCCCGGGATGTCAGAGCGGCTTGTTCCACCAGCATGACACCCATTTAAAATCCATCCCCTTTTTGGGGGTAGCAGAGGATGCATCGATCCTTACGCGCACGTGTTTTCTCCCGTTCATTGCTGCCGGGCAGGTGGGAAGCAAGATCAGCTCATACATTTCCCCCCACCTTTTCCGAGATGCCGTTTGCGTTGCAGGTTGTAGCTCCTGTTTTGCAAAGCCCCTGGGACGGTGAGAGTTAATTCTTCATCCCAGCCGCTTTCCTCCGAGAGCTCAGCAGGAAGAGGGATTGCGCTAGGCAAGGGGCACCGCTGCGTAGGGGGAGGAGGGGGAAAAAAAAGCAAAGCTTCGTGTTCAGACCTTTTACCTAATTTCCAAAGGTTCGGACCTGAGGGCCGTAGCAACTCGAGCTGCCGGCGGTGTGATTGGAGGCGGCGGGCTGTGCCGGGCTGCCCTCCCAACCAGCATCCTCGCCGCTGGGACGCGGCCGGCGTTGACGCTGGCGTTCTGCCTCCCCTTCCTCTCGTCCACGGGATGAGTTTGAGGCATGCAGTTGTGGGGCTGGGTTTTTTTCAGCTGATTTGTTTTTTGCTTGGTTCAAGTGCGTTTTCCCTGGTTTCTAGGAGTTGTTTAAAAAGTTCCCAGTACTTGGGAAATCAGATGGCATCCAGGGAGGACTGTGTTCTCATGAAGACCTGCCTCAAAACTGGTAAGGTGGTTAAAATCCCAGAGGGTTGTTGTATATGTTTGTACAGCCATGTAGCAGTGAGAGGGGGTGACGCTTTGCAGCAAGAGAACAGAGTTTGGCCCAAAGGAGTTTGTGTCCAGAAATACTTTCCTTTTACCAAGGTCAAATAAGTCTTTGCAAAAATACCAGGGATTGATTTGCAGGGATTCCTGCAAGCGAAAAGCAAAGACATGACTTCGGGCAATAAAGACTGCAAAACATTCTCGTTATGCCCTATAGCTTGCTAATTCTCCTTTTGGATTTATTAGTGTTCTTCAACTCTGAAGTTAATCCCCAAGGGCAGCCCATCCTAGAGAAACATCACGCAGTCTCTATGGGGGAAAGACCCGGTGAAACTTGGATCTGCTCCCCATGGGTTTTCTGAGCAACAGCCTCTTGCTTCAGTGACACCATCCCCTTTTACTCCTTGGTAGCACTGCAGAGCCGATGCAGCCACGGGCTCAGTTTCTGCAGGTCATTGAGATCGAATCCCCTGCAACACTTCCACAGCCGCTTTTCAGAGCAGAATTGCGTTTTAATCTGAAGACGTGAGCATTGCTGGCAGTGCTGAATCTGTCCCGGCAGCGCGTCACCAGGGGAAGGAAGCAATAACAATGGTTAAAAGCAGAAGCGCTTTCTAGGGGGAAAAATGGGGATTGTAGAAGCAACTGAGTTGATTTAAATAGAACTAACCTGTATTCCCCCGATCACTCAAAGCTTCAGCAGAGCAGCTAAGTTTGATTACATCTGTGTTATGGTTCTCTCGTGCAGCAGGCAGCATCTTCCTTTGATCCTTGTTCCTCGATGAGCCACAAGTTTAGCAAAGCATATGCTTAAGCAACTCGCTGAATCCACTTAATTCTCCTTATGCTGGTACCAAGTTCTCTTTGTCACAGGGAAGTTTTCCAACACGAAGCTGGCTGCGTTTCTGCTCTTCCTAGCTTGTGCATGGCAGTGTGTGTTTAGAGTTCCTTTCCTAGAGAGAAACACATATTTCCATGTGTGTTATATATTTATCTTTGAGTCAGAATTAGTATTTAGGAAAAAAAGAAGGTCGATGTGCTCCAAAGCTACCTTTGTGTTTTCTGGAGACTTGCTGTGCTCAAAGGCTTTCTGTGCATCCCTGTAGCACTTGAACGACTTGCTGTGCTCAAAGGCTTTCTGTGCATCCCTGTAGCACTTGAACCCTGCCAGAGAGCAGCGAAACACACTTCATCCCTAGGGACCTGTGTGCAGAGAAGATCAGCTTCCCCTGGATTTTAGTAAGCCATGGAATTAGGTATTTTGCTGTTTGTGTTGTTCTAGTGCTATAATTCGTGTGTAAAGAAATCTGCAAGTTTTAGTCCATTTGTCTTGGAGCAGACCTATTGTTATATGTCTATTCTTAGGTGCCCTTTGAAGGTAAGGTTGTCTCTTGAGCCACATCCCACTCCAGTGCTTAGCAGCCAGCCAGTGGTCACGTACAGCAGCTCTGAACAAATCCAGAGGTCTGGATTTGGGGCTGAATAGCTTTTGGAGGAAAGCAATTACAGGAGAGCTGCTGCATGAAATGATCTTGTGTCACGTTATATAGGAGTGATTCCCCACCATTCCCTGTCCCTTCTACCTCATTTATAGGGTACTTCTTGTGCGCCACCGGATTCATGCAGAAAAGCCTGGAAAGCTTGGAACATCTCTCTTTTCCCAGGGGTCTGAGCCTGCAGGCATGTTTCCCTTGCAGAGCAGACGAGAGCTGGATTGCTCACTTGCATTCAACTTTGTGCTCTTAAGGAATCATTGGAATATGAATAGGATCCTTATCAAACTAGGTTCATCCAAAGGACAAGGCCATATTAATTGTTTGCAGAACCCCAGCAAATAAACAGTGTTCCTCCTGATCCCTTATTTGCCTGCTTTGACTCCAGTGGCCAACTCAAGCAGCGGCCACAGAGCTCGGCAGCAGGGGGGTGACAGCCTTTGGCAAGCACTGGACTGTGCCCAGCTTCCCAGGTGGTATGATCAAGCACTATGGAAACAACTTCTAGCTGGAGCCTTTAAATTCTGTATTTGGGAGGGGAAAAAAAAAAAAAGAGTGCCTATCGCATCTGGGGGTCTAAACGTAGAGGGGGAGACCCGCTGTGAACAAGGCTTTTTTCTTGAAGCCATTTACCGTGCTCTGGAGTAAGGTGGGGAAAATGGATAGCAATAATGGTGATGGAATAGAAATGTGGGGCTTGGTTCCCTTCCCGGGCAAGGACCGGCATCCGAAAGCTTAAGGGCTGGAGTGCAAAAGGCCAAAAGCCATGATGACTTTCTGTGCCCCACGAAAAAAGCAGGTGACACAGGGCATGGCCAGAGCCCTCAACACCTGACATCTCCACTGCTTCTGGAAAGTCCTCTGTGGCCAAGCCGGTTTTCTGCCTACAGAGGAGAGAAAAATTTGCAAGCGTCTTCCTGTGCCTCAGTGCAGACTGGATGGCTAAAAAACCTTTGTTATTCCAACCAGGCTGCCTTGTCCAGCCACTGCTGCTCTTCGGAGCATGGCTGGGTGGTTTCTTTGCTGAGGGGCAGCCAGGGGTCTGCCCCCAAAGCACATCGCTGCTGGGGCTGGAGGCTCAGAGGATGAACCCATGGGGAGGGAAGGGTGCTTGCTTGGCGCACCGTGTGGCAAAAGCTAGTGTTGATGCTGGCCAGGCTGCTGGCTTACTGCAAAATTTCAATCTAGGGCTAAATTTAAACACCAAAATGTAGCGTTTAGGAGCCCAGAAGATAGCCCAGCCCTCGTCTCCAGTGGCTGCCTCTAGCCAGCCCTTCCTTTGGCAAGGAAGAAGCTTTTGTTTTCCCTGGACTCCGGGCCAGCTTGGAATAATAACACCAGTGAAACCCTCCCTGCCCCAGCACAATGAAGCAGAGCGCTCGATTCCCAGATGTGCAGGAGGGAAGTGCCCAGCGTGCCTCCTCCTGATGTTCCCCTTCCAGATGTGGAGTAGCAGGGAGCCAGAGGCAGCCCGCCACTGGCTGGGAAGAGGGCTGGGGAGCAGGCAGTGGAGTTTTCCTCTGGAAACCCTCTGGCTCTCGCTGCTCATGGCCAAGGGCAGTAGTTTGGGCTGCCCTGCCAGCTATTCAGCTGGTTTGCAACAGCTTGAGCAGGCTCCTTCTGCGCTGCAGCGAGGAAGCGTCCCTCCAGCAAAGGCGAGGATGTCTTCCCTCCCAGGCACGTCTTCATCCTCATCAGCCCTCAGTCCCCGTCTTCCCCTCCTGAGCAACACCAGCACGGCTGGACTCTGAAAAACCCCGCCAGCAACTTGATGGCACGGAGACCCATCACCAAGAGACCCACCACTCTGCTCAGTCCTCGTATCCCAAGGTCAACATGAAACCACCTCGCGCATGAAGCCTCGTGCCAAGGTCATGCCGCGTGAGTCAGAAGTGAGCTAGTGGCTCTGTGGGATGAATTTTGAGACTGGAGCTTGTCCCCCTGGGACGAGGTGGAGGTGTTTCAGATTTGACTGGCCCATGAAGGGTGCCTTTTTTTGGACGATCCCCTGGGCAGAGGGATTCGGGCAGCGCAGGAAGGGGCTGCTCATGGGCACAGCTGCCTCTCACCGGGCCGGCAGGCGATGCAAGCCAGCGCACCGCATTGCGTGACCCAGTTTGGCCATACCTACCCGGTGGAAAATTCCTGCCCATGGGCAACGTCCTTCTGCCTTTATTTTTAAGCAGTTCGCTAAGGACACGGCTAAGGCATGGAGATAATAGGTGCTGACAGGAGCCTGGCTGCTAATTGGGTTTTTGCCTGGGCTTACATGATAATAGTAATTAAAGGAAGGTGGGAGGGAGCACACAGATGTGATGTGAGAGACCGTGCTTGCAGAGGAGCTGGGGCTGTCCGAGGAGGTCACAGGAAGGGATGCTTACACTGAAAGTCAGCGTCGAGATTACTCATATCGATGGTATCATCATGTGTTCCTTCCCAAACTGTCTGTGTGTCAAGGAGGCTGGGGACAGGGTGTTCTCACGTGTGGGCGGGATGGGGATCCAGACCCCGCACAGTGTCAGAGCTGATCCATCCCCATGTGGCAGTGGTGCTGAGCACTGGGAGAGGTCACCTTAAATTTGTGGCTGCTCATGGCATTTCCCTGCAGTCCTGCAGGGGCTCTCTGCTCTTCCTTTTCACACCCTTCCCTTCCCCTTTTCCCCTCTTCTTTCCCCTTTTCCCCTCTTCTTTCCCCTTTTCCCCTCTTCTTTCCCCTTTTCCCCTCTTCTTTCCCCTTTTCCCCTCTTCTTTCCCCTTTTCCCCTCTTCTTTCCCCTTTTCCCCTCTTCTTTCCCCTTTTCCCCTCTTCTTTCCCCTTTTCCCCTCTTCTTTCCCCTTTTCCCCTCTTCTTTCCCCTTTTCCCCTCTTCTTTCCCCTTTTCCCCTCTTCTTTCCCCTTTTCCCCTCTTCTTTCCCCTTTTCCCCTCTTCTTTCCCCTTTTCCCCTTATTTTTATGCAATAGTACTGACCACTAGTGGTCCCAGAGCCCACTCAATTGGGGCGGATGTTGGGCTGACCCTTTGCAAATCCAACATCTTATTTCTAAAGGTTTTTTTTGCCCAAATTGAATTTTCCACTGGGTAGCAGAGGTGTTTTGTTTGGCGCTCTGTTTACAAGGGGAAAAAGCACACCAGAAAAAAAACAGTAGGTGTAGCTTAACTTTCAGCTTGAAGCTGTTTCCCTTGCCATGAAGGAATGGTGCAGGTGTCTCAAGTCAAACGCGTGCATGAGTCTTTGCAAGATTAGATCTTGTAGTTTGTCTTCCTGAATGTGTAAATATATCCGAGGGAAACCTGGATGGCAACTCAGGATAGTTTCCAGCCTATCTCAAAAAGAAATCTTGAATAAAAATAGAAAGATTTAGACACACAAAACCCTCCAAAAGATGTAAACATTCTGTCTCAAGAAGGGATGCGTTTAAAGCAAATCGGCGAGCGAGCAATACCAGCAGCCCTATGGAGATGCTGGACATCCGAAATCTCATGCTGGAAGATGTTACACAAATGAGGGCAAATCAGGTGAGGCACCAGGTAAAGCCTAGCTACGGGTGATGCTGTTCCAAAAAGGGAGGGAGAAGAGATGTTTTACAGCCGGGCTGTAAAGCCAAGGGCTGTCCTCCTGACTGTGGAGCTGCTTATGGTTTGATGCTGGCTGTGCAATCCCTGCCCAGAGCGGCTCCCACCTGCAAACGAAGTAGACAGGCTGGATGTGTGCTGCTGGGATCAGGGGACGTAGGAGAGGCTGGCTGGGAGAAATCCAAGTGGCTGCTTTTCCCAGGCTCCTCAGCAGTGATGCATCTGCCCGGTCCCAGCCCTTCTGCCCAGCGTCCCACCCCGCTGCGGTGGCACGCCGGCAAGAAGATCCCCAGCCAAGCGTGATTGCCAAGAGGTGGGTGGCAGCCCCCAGGCACCCTGCCATCTCACCCAGCCGGCTGGCCCAGATACGCAAGAAAAACAGAGGTGGGACCTACGGACCCAGCAACTGCCATCCCCAAAATCTGCTGGCAGGGAGAAGACACGTTGGTAGGGCTGCAGAAACAGCTCTCCCCTACCCGAGAGGGATGCCTCCAGGTGCCGCGCAGGGAGGATTTCCCCGCTGAGTTTCTGGGTAGCGGCGTCCAGTGTTGGAGGCGTTGCCATGTGCCCAGGGGAGGAAGTGGGGGGCGAATCTTCAGCCTCAGCCTCTTCCTCCATACCCGTCTGCCGGATGGTGTTGTAGCATCGTCTGCCGTACAAAGCTCAGTGCCCCGGGTCTGGCCACCGCTGTCCTAGCGCCTGGGTTTGCAAGTGATGCTCAGGCTTTGCGACTGACTCACACCCTGTTTCCCTGCGTGGGTAAAGAGTTCATACACCGCTTAGAGAGTCTGGGCTCCAGGGCTTTATTCATCCCAAAGTGGCTGGCTGGGGATCTGGTGTCTCCTTAGCAGCCCGGTGGCACAGAGCGCAGGAAACCCAGGAGTTAACCATCCCGTCAAAGGTTTGGAGACTCCGGCGTCGTGGCAGGGCTGCCACTGCTGCTTTAAACTAAGAGACGGGAAAAGTGAAACAGGGTTAAGAGCAGGGGAAGAAGAATAAAAAAAGTGATGGGGCCAGCCCTGTGCTGGAGACGGGAGGCATACGGCCAGGGGAGGAGGAGGAGAGCGAGGAAGGGGGTGGCTGCTCCCTGCCAGCCGCTTGGGTAATATCGGCGGCGGTCATGTGCGGACATCTGCTTTCGGCGTAGCCTGCGTGTTTGTGCGGCATGGGGAGGGGGTGCGAAATCGGCTCTTGCTTCCAGGAATCCTCCCAGCACAGGATATGCGTCGGGGAGCTGGTAAACATGATACAACCGCTGGCCTGTAACTCAATCGGCTCCCTGCATTAGCTGCTCCTGGCCCGGGGACCTCGCTAGCCTGGTGGCTTCTCGGGGTGTCAGGGCACGGGATGGCATGTCCCAGGGTATGGGGTACTGCTGGTGGGGGTCAGGACCGATGGGAAGAGTGGGGGGAACTTGCACCGAGGGTCTGGGGACAGAGCAGCTTCTCCAGCCCGGAGGATGGATGTTTCTTGGGTCCAGATGCTTCTTGCAAACCCTCTCCGGCCTCGGCCACGGGCTCCCGAAGTCAGAAATAGCCACTTGGCTGAGGAGCAAACATCTCCCTGGACCTCCCCTTCCCCACCTCCCTGCCGCAGCGGCGGTGGGAGCCGCGGGTAACAGCAGGCACCCATTCACAGATAACACCGTCTCTCCGGTGCTGGCTGCCAGCACGTCTCGAGCCGCTCCTAATCTGCCTGCTCACAAAAATACATTTCGCTTGGGCTTTTTGCCCCCCTCTCTCCCACCCCCGCTGCTCGGGAGAGCTCGTTTATCCTGGGCGCAGGGAAACCGCGACATCCGCTGCCTCGCCGTCCCCTCTGGCTCGCTGTCCCTGGGAGCGGCGGCGCGCTGGCGTGCCGGCTGGGGACATGCCGGGGGACGCCCGCCGCCATGCGGAGGCGAAGGCGGGGCGCCTGGGTCCGGGTTTCATGGTGACCCCGGATGTGAGAGGACGGGGTGGGTGGGAAGGGGATTTTGCAATCGCGACAAGTTGTATTAATTAGACCAATGTGGGGTTTACGGGAGGTTTCTGCTAACAGCCTCGACACGGGGGCTGAGTATTGATGAGCCCAAGCGAGAGACCTGAGGAGATCTGGGGAGGTAGGAACGGGCGTGAGATTAGTTAATACGGGGCATAAAGCCACGCAGGTGAGGATGGGGAAGAAAAGCTCCTGCTGCTGCTTTGGGGCTTGTCTGAAGTGGTAGAAGAGGAGATGTCTGGGGGCAAGGACACCATGAGGGTGAGATGCTCTCGATGGGGGTGGATGGGGTCCCCCTGGCACAGGGGACCTCTGTGCCCCCTGCGCCCAGCCTGGCCTGCCTGCAGCAGACAGCTTTGGATGAGAGGGGCAACGGGGTGGTCTGAGGGATGGGAGAGCCCAGGGGAGATAGGAAGAGCTTGGCTGGTCTGGCTTAGCAAAGCAGGGAGTGTGAGGGGGACACGGAACCTGCCCCTTCCCAACCCCACGCCCAGGTCTCCAGCAAATGGGCCCAAATTGATTTCTAAATATATTCTTCGGCTGAGACCAGGGAAGAACAGGATCTGGCCCTTTTTTTTAGCCCTCAGCTTAATTTCTTTCACAAAGGAGAACACAGCCAGGGGAGGCAGGGCTGTGCGGGAAACGGGGTGGGTTTCGTGCCGCCCGCTGGTTTATTTGTATTTTTAGAGCGTGCTGCAGGCACAAGGTCACCGAAGTGAGTGAAATTCCACCCCGGAGTGGCTCCCTGTCCCCATCCCGCTCCTCAGGGACGGGCTGGAGTCAACAGCTGAGCTGGGGCTCAAGTGTCCTGGCTGCAACGGCTCCAGGCGAGGGGCGAGGGGCAGCTAGCCGGGTGGGTGCCGGGGCTCCGAGCGGAAGAGCTGGGGACCAGCAAGGCAGTGGGCAGAGGCCAGCCCTCCTGCTCGTACCGTGCCCAGAAGAGCCCCTGGGGAGTGAGGGTCTGGCCATGCCATGCTGGAGACCCTGTCCCGGGGTGGCACAGGGTGCCCGAGGGCTCTCCATTGCAAGTGGTCTCAGTGGGGGTTTTGCTTAGTAGGACAATGGGAGCCTTGCCCCAGGGAGCTGGGGGTGTGGGGCTGCTGAGACGAGACTGGGACATACTGGGGAGGGGTGGGGAGCTTGGATATGCCAAGGAGGAGGCCGGGGTGTACCGTGCTTGCTTGATGGTGTGATCAGTTGACAACGTGGGCAGTCAAAAGCTGAGGCGGGGAAAAGCTAGCAGACAGGAACGTGTCGGGGCTTAGCACAGCCCATCTCCTTGAGAACACGCTTTGGGTCTCTTCTTCGTCTCCAGCAACAAGTGCTGTAAGTGAAGCATCTCCCTGGGACTTGGGCTCGACAGCGCGTGAGTCAGGCGGGTGGGAGTCTCGCCTCTTGGATCGCTGCTGGCAGCGCTGCCGGCCGCAGCCTCGGCACCGGGAGCTGCCCTGCCCGCTTTCACTTGCGAGGGGTGATGGAGTCTCAGCCCCCGTGGGGTGGCTGCAGGGGAAATCGTCACTCTATGAGCTAAACCTGAAATAAAGAGAGAGGCTGTCCCCCGGGATGCTGAACTCGCCAGGAAGTGTAGCACGAGACGCTCCAGAAAAGAGCAGAAAGTGTCAGACCCTCACTTTAAGGCAACCGATTTGCCTGGCGACTGGGGCAAGCAAGACGTGCCGAGAGTCGTTGTTTGAGAGCTGCTCCTCACGAGGTGTGAAACATCTTCCTCTGCTTTTTCCGGTCATCTTCTAGGAGATGGTTTTCCCTGCTTGAGCTACCCAAATGTTTGGCATCCCCCGGTTCAGGTGGCCCAACAACCAGCAGCGATCACATATGCAGGGACCCGGGGGTGAACACTGATGGGAGTCAACATTCAAACCGTGGCTTGAACCTCGGAGGCAGTGACGAGGAGCCCTGCCGGAGGGAGCCGGGAGAAGGGGACGCAAAGCACCGCTGTTATCGCTAGAGACGCGGCGCAGCCGTTGGCTGCCGGGGCTGCTCTGTGGCACCTCGTGGGCTTGCAGCAGGGAACAGCATACCCGGTACCCGTGGCCTGCCGTTTCACGAACCTGCCCCCCGCTTCGATCTCAGGCTTGGGGACTGGGATCTCTTTTTCTGAGCCACCCTTCCCCGGTGTGGTGGCAGAGGACGATGTGATGGGCCGGGGATGGCTGGCTCTGCAGGGCAGCAGGGAAGGCAGAGGATGCCCCGTGGGCGTGCTGAGGCCTTTCTGCCCGTCCACGCTGAGAGCAAGGGCTCGCCTTCACCCTGTGCCCACACCTCGCTTCCAACACTCTGCAGTTCTGGTGTGATTTTTCCCTCTAAGGCAGCACCCAGTGCCCGCCTGCACCTCCCAGGCGTGACACTGGAGTCCGTGGCCCTGCTCCGGAGCATCCCCTCTGGGTGTTTTTTCCAAGCCTTGTTCTCAAAGATTCATCCCCTTTTTTTCCAAAGCAGGCTGTTTCCCCTAATAGCAAGCAGCCAGCCGCCAGCAGCTGAAGGCTCAGTTGCTTTGCCTTATGCACGAAACTTTCCACTTGTGCTTTTCACCGTCCCAGCCGAGGGAAGCGCCTGCAGGAGCGTGCGGGAAACGTCTGCCCTCCTGTGTTCAAAGTCCCCTCCAAAGAGAAGCCAAGGGTGCGCTGACCTCACGGAGTAAATATTTTCCGTGACATCTCCTCCTGACATCTCCTTTCAGGCTCTGTACCTGTAGCTGACCTGGCTCCGGGTCTGCAGCCAGCCTGGCCGGGCTCCACTGGTGCGGGAAACGGAGCTGGATTCCGCCTTCTCCTTGCTCCCCTACGTGTCCCCATACGATGCCACTGCCTGAAGGTTTCGATGACCTCTCTGGACCCCCCACCAGGGACTCCGTTGGCAAACGAGGGGGCTCGTGGGCCGGTGCTACTCCCCGTAGACACCAAATCCTGCCGGCTTGCTGGGATGGTTTCTCCAACACCTCCTCTCGCCCGCTCGCAGCTAAAACACGCTGGTGGTTATGGGCTGCTGCCAAGCCAGCTGGGATGCTGGAGGCAGCAGCCTTAGAGCAGGCGCGAAGCATCCACGGGCTAGAGGTGGGAGGCAGGGAGGTTGTTTTGAAGTGGGAGCAATTTGTCACCGGGCAAAGGAGGGGACACTTACTGACTCTGTATCCTTGCTGCTCACCCAGCTGAATGAGAAGGGGTGGGTGATCCAACAGGTATTTTCCACCTCCAGCCTCTTGCCGCTCTTGCTGTGTTGTTTCCCTACAGACTCCTTCTCCCGACAGTGCTCTTCTGGAGGGGACAGTCACATCTGGTGTTGATCCATGACGGGTCTCAGCAGCTGGATTTACAACGCAGGTACTGCAGAGCCCAGGGCTCTTCATGGACGAGGTCTATTTTATTTGCAACCATAAACAGTTGGTGGCTTTCCCCCACTGTTGGTTTGCTAAGAGGAGATGCTGTGGTCGTCCCCCTCCTGGAGTTTTGCAAACCACGTGCTGGTTCCCAGGCCCAGCGCAGTCTCCCGAGGGGGACCAGGGCATTTCATGCTGCTGTGTGTAGGATTGGATCCCTATCACCCCCCTCTTGTGGAACAGGGAGAAAACACAATACGTTGCCAGAAATAACGCCAAGTGTGTGGCACACACACCAGGAGGTGTCAAAAGATGCTCACGTCGGCCTCACAGACAGCCCTGTGCCTCCTGCTTTGGCCATGCAGGGAAAATTACCCAACTGCTGTTCCAGGGCCAGGTCTCACCGGCAGCAAAAGTGCCTCTGCAAGAGAGGCAAGGAGAGCAGCTATGCCTGTCCTGGTAGCTCCTCCCCAGTTTGTGTAAGAGATACCAGTGTTTCCCAGTTCTTCTGCACGGGAGAAGTGCTATTCTTATCTATAGGGTTATTAGTGCTAGAGGGAAAATTAATATTAGCCATTTATTAACCTGGGTGGTTTTAGGGGCTCTTTTTTGGTTTTTTAGCAAGTTTTTTTGTTTGTTTGTTTGTTGGTTGGTTGGTTGGTTGGTTGGTTTTTTTCTTTATATATATCTCTTTTTGGCAGCCAGGGAAGTGTTTTCCACTTGCTCCACAGCTTGCCTGGTGGTAGCTTCACAGGGATGCTGAAGGATGCAGCGGAGTGCTTGGCTGGACCAGCCTGTGACATCCAGATGTTGTTTTTCACCCGCTGCAGAGCAAGTGACGGACCTCCTCCCTCCATCCCACACTCTTGAAGACAAGTGTGCGGTGCCCGGCTCTCCCCTATGGCTGCAAACCGATGGAGATGCACGTGTCGCTGGCACGTTCCTGCACCTATTTTTGTCTGCTCCTTGGAGGAGACATGCATCCTTGGTCTTAAAGCAAGTGCTGCGCTCCTCCTCTTCTCAAATACCGGGGTGGGTCTCTGCTCCTGGGAGGACGTGAAGGCTGTCACGGTGCGTCCCACCGGAAGGTGACCGCTCGGGGGAAAGGGCTCTCTGCTGGGAGCAGCCTGCCTGCTGGATGTGGCAGGCCTGGGGGGGCACGCTGCCTCGCGTGTTGGGCTTTGACACTTAGACTGGATGTGTAAATCTTGGCTTTCCTGGGGGCCTGGGTCTTCCCTGGGGCTGCTGCTCTGTCTCCTCACATTTCTGGGGAGAGGAAGCTGCGGCTAACCTCACCACAAGCACAAATTACTCATTTTTTGTTGTTTTCTTGGGTTGGGTTTTGGTTTTGTGTGTTTTGGTTTTTTTTTTGTTTTGGTTTGGTTTTGGGTTTGTGTGTTCAGTTTGAACAATAAAACATCTGTTCCTGAGCCCAGCAGCTGGAGCAAAATGAAATGACGTTAGCATCAATTATCCTCCGGGATGGGGAGGCGGACGGGAGAATGGTGCAGATTTCCTTAACGCTGAATAACAAATGAGAACAACAGCTCGAGTAGGTTGCTCGCGTTCCCGGAGGGTCTCCGAACAACCCACCTGCTCGAGCCCTCACCTTGGGACGCCCGCTGCTGTGCACCGCTGCTCCGGGTACCACGCATCAGCTGCGGGGTGAGCGAGGGAGATGCTTTTGCAGCTGTCAGAGGGTAAGACCCGCTTTTGGTGGAAGGGCTTAGGGATACTGTGGTGGCAGAGGTTTTTCTGAATGCACCGACTCAATACAAATGCCCTGGTACAAAAGCAAAGTGGGTTTTTTTGGGGGGCAGGGGGGCTGCAAGGCTGAAGGTGCACTCACCGGGACATTGGCTGTGGTGGGCACGGGCAGGCAGCCTGGAGCAGAGCTGGGGTTCGCAGCGGGATGGGATGATGCCGAATCACGTTCCCTGGGTACAGAAAGGGGCTATTAACGGGGGGGAAGGAGGGGGAGAGCGATGGAGCACAATGGCTCTGATTTGTTGGCAGTCGTGACCTGCAGTCCCTGGCAGCACCTCAAAGCAGCTGTGAAGTGCCAGTCTGCGGCGATGCTCCGGCGCGTGATGCGGGCGCCTGACCCTGGCGTAACGCTGGGACACGGGCTGCCCGGCGGGGAGGGCACCGACCCCGCTTCTCCGCCCTGGGGCCCCACAGAGGAAACCCAAGCATGTTTCTGTTGCGCTTAGCGCTCCAGAGACGTGGTGGCTTTGCTTTCCAGGGCTCTCCCCAAATCCATCTGCCCCACTAGCCATGCCTGGGTAAACCTTACCTCTTACAGGACTCAGGTTGCCTTTCTAAGTCAAAGCTGGGTGAATGCAGCCACCGCCGTGGATAAGGCAGTCTCAAGCTCCAAGCCAAGGATGGGCACATGGATACTTGTGAGTGTGCACGCACAAAAAAAAAAAATCCTCTTATCTCATCCTGAACAAGCTCACTAGAAGAAGGTTATTCCCCCCCATCCTGGAAGCACAGAGAAAAAACACGACTGTGGGAAAACGCAAGGAAATTATCACAGAGCAGCATTTTTATGAGCGAGCTGCTTTATACCTGTGCAGCCAGATGCCTGAATAACTTAATGCAGCCTTCAGGAAATAATTTGGGCTGCTGCAATTTTGAAGCCTCTAAAATAGCTTTCCTGCTCCCCGGGGAGCTGTGAATTTTTAGGCCTGACAGCTTCCAGTGCCCCGTGGGTGAGGTACAGCTGCTCATTGCAGAGGAGCAGAGGAGACCCCCGTGGGGCAGGGCTGGGCGAAAACGAGGTTTATGGGGCTCACTAACTCAAGTGGTGCTCGTCGTGATTTTTGGAAGGAAAGTGAGTGTTTGGGGTAGAGCAGCAGGAGAGAAAGAGCCTGTTTAAGAATAACAGCTTGCTCCGAAAACCCGACAGCATCGAGCACCCGTTTTGTCTGGCTCCGTCCTTGAATGTCTTGGGTACCGTCGTGGGACAGCGTGTCCGGGACGGGCACGCGTCCCGGCCTCTGTTGCTGTTCGTCTGCCCACCCGGGTGCACTCCAGCGCCGCGGCTCTCGTGGGAGCATCACCCACATTGCCTGGCGAAGACGCTGCTGAGAAAACCCCCTTGCTTGCTTGCCTGAGCTGTTTTACTCTCATCCCTTATTGCTTTTGGCCTCCAGCCTCGACTATATCAACGAGCCACACTGGGCCAAAGCCACGCCAGGTGTCACGTCCGACGCGCATCACCCTCTCTGCTCCGAGTCCGGGCGCTCCTGCACTGGCCTTTCCTACCAGAAAATGGAGCCCAGCTGGGAAAATGTCCCAAATCCTCACTCAGAAGAGACTTGGCAGAAGTAGGAGCAAAAGTAAAGGAAGATTTAGCTTTAAAAAAAATGTTAAAAATCAATCATTTTGTCCCAAGGCAACAGAACTTACCCCAGCATGTCTATTTTACATAATTTTATGTACTGTACTTCAGCCCATTTTCCCAAGCCTTACAAAAGTGAGTGTATCATCATTCTAAACAGAATGTTCCTTCCCTCAGTAACACTCTGAACTGGCTGATTTTGGGTAGGTCTGGCAAAGACACTAATTCCTCCCCAGTATTCAGGTCTTTTTGACTGTATGAAAATAGGTGCCAGTGCTGGAGGACGGGCTGACCTCTTGCAGAGAGGGAAAGGCATCTTGGGTCCCCGGTTTCCCAAAAACTCGCGGCTGGCAGTGACCCCATCAGCCGGAGCAGCGGGCAGGGAGGTGTCCGAGCCGGCACACGGCAGCCTGGGCAGCGAGGGGAGCGATCCGGGGTGACCCGTGCAGGACGGGGGCAGGCGATGGATTTCGAAAGAAAAGCTTTCCTCCCACTCCCCAAGGCTGGATTAGGGATAATCCCTCCGTGCCGGGGTGAGGAGGGCTGTGCTGAGAGCCATGGGGGTGCGTGCGGGATGGGGCTACCCTGACTGGGCATCTCTTCCCCTCCCAGCCGGGCAGCAGAAACAGCCTGGAGGGACCCTCTGGAGCATCGGGATCCAGAGGGATGGAGCCGAGATAAAGGCTGAGGTCCCTTCACCCTGCCTGATTCTCCGGTGATCCACCCGTGTGCTCTCCCTTTCTTCTTTTGACCCAGTTTGCAGCGGCCTGCCTTTCCCAGCCTGCTTGGTAATCCTAAATAACAGGAGGCAGATGCCTAAACGTCTCTGGAGGAGCTGGACCTTAATCCCTACCTGCAGCGCTGGTGCTCCGTGTCCCTGTAAGCTGCCTCCCATCTGCAAGCACCGAGCCTCCCGCGCATCACCCTCCCCTGCCCAGGGCAAAACGTGCCCTCAGGGTGGGGAACAGGGGCTTGTGGTCACCCCGCAAGGGGCCAGCGGGGCAGGGCTGGGATAAACAGCAGCCACCTGCGGATCATGGGCCAGAGGAGGCTTCGGAGAGCTGGATGGGGTGGAAAATGCTGAACGAGGTGCGGGAGGAGAGCGAGGCATGTGCAACGCAGCCGCCTGCCTGGGCAAACGGAGGTGGGGTAGGGGAGGAAGGGGAAAAGCGAGGCAGGGGCAGCTGGCTGCCCCGTGGCGTCTGAGACGCTGGTGGGATGCTCAGTGTGGGCAGTGACCGGGCAAAGCATGCACGGCTCCGCCTCGTCCCAGCGGCTCGCTGCGTGGCCCTGGGGCTTTTCCCGCTGCCGGGGCAGGGCATAGCCTCCGGCTGGGGCTAAAAATGACGTAATAACATCTGCATCCCACCTTGGTGGGGGTTTTGTGCTCCGAAGGGCTCTCGTTCAGCCCTGCTCACACAGAGGCTGCCTCAACGCCCCAACCCAGACTCAGCATCGCTGCCTTGGGCAGCTCCGGGGGGGGCTGCTGGGGCTGGGAGCCCTCCTTCCCCCCCAGTTCCCCTCACCCCTTCATTTCAACACACCCCTCCACCCCCAGCTTGTTTGCACAGCTCAAAATGTTCTGAGCATTATCAGTGTTTGCACTTTTGCCACTGTTTGTGCTAGTTGCACTTTAAAGGCAATAAAGTCAAGCTTTGTTTGCTTACAAGGAAACCATATTTTTTTTCCTCTCATTAGCCAAACCAGCACTGACCCCAAAACCAGCCCTCGCTCGCCGCACGGCACCAACCTCCCCCATAAAGCCCTGGGCCTGCTTGGGCTCCTGGGGACGATGGCCCTGGAGGAAAAGGGGCTTTATCACAGAATCAGAGAATCACTAAGGTTGGAAAGGCCCATCAAGATCGTCAAGTCCAACCATTAATCCAGCGCCACCATGTTCCCTAAACCATGTCCTGACGTGCCAAATCCACACGTTTTTTGAACACTTCTAGAGATGGCGACTCCACCACCTCCCTGGGCAGCCTGTGCCAATGCCTGACCATCCTCTCGGTGAAGAAATTTTTCCTAATATCCAATCTAAAACCTCCTCTGGCGCAACTTGGGGCCATTTCCTCTGTATGCAAACGCACTGGGTTCAGGCCGTGCATCGCCCCGCAGCTCTGCCTGCCAGGCTTTACACTTCACGGCGGGGGCTGAAGCCAGCGTCCCCCCTTTTCGCCTTCCGGCTGGTCCCCTGAAGCCGGTGCTGAGGTCTCCTGGGCCATGCTCAGCGGGCACGGCCCTGGCAAAGCTGCTTCTCCTGGCGGGAGCCGCGCGGGAGCCAGGTGCCGCCGATGACGCCGGGCGATGCGGGGCCCAGCGCTGCGGGGAGGAGGCCGCCGCCGCCGGCCCGCAGGCTGGCACCGCCTCCCGCTGCCGCGCACGGCTCTGCGGTGGGTTAAACGTTAACGGGCTGGGGCCGTGCAAGGCCAGATGAGTCTCAGGAGTGACCCGGGGGAGGATGTTATTTCTGGAGAAAGCAATGCTAACAAAGTGCCCTCCTCCACGGTGCTCGATCGCTCGCTCCCGTCTGGCTGCTCCTCCATGGCTGCTCACGAAAAGCCTTCCTCCACCACCGCCTTGGCTGCTTTCTCCATCTCTCGTTCTGGTTCGGCAGGGGCTTGCCGAGCTGCCCAGAGCGTCGCAGGGTGTCTCACGCACCGCCTAAGGCTGCCCTGGCCGAGGAGGAGCTGCTGGGGTGTGCGCTAAGCCTCTCGGGGCGACGCCAGCTCCACCGCCGACCCCCCCGAGCCCGTGGTACCACCCCAGCACCCTTGCCACAGGGCAGAGCCCACGGCAAACCCTGCTCTCCGCCGTCCCCGGGGCTCGGCAGCTGGAGGGCTGCCCGTTATTCCCAGAAGGGCAACGCTTCTTGCGACCGCTCCCTCGATTAATGTCAGGCATTTTCTCAGGGCACACGTCGCCTCTCGGAAAAGCAGCTGTGACGGCTCAGCCCCAGGAACGCGGCGTAAACAAGGTGCCTGCCGGCCCCCGGCTCTGCGGGGGCAGCCTGGGGCTGGGGAGGGTCAGAAAAGGCACAGGGCACGCCGCTGCGGAGTGGGGTTTAAGCTCCCAAAAAAGAAGGGCTGTGGAAAAGGCAAAGCTCTCTCTTGGCTGGAAATAATGGCAGCGGCCGGGTCCCCGCGTGCCCGAAATGTCGGTGCTGTGCTGCGGTGCGTGGTGGCTAACCCTGCCCTCTCCTGGACACCAGCTCGCTGGCAGCCGGCCCCCTTTGGGAAATTTCCTGAATTTTGAGACGTGCCTGTCCCCCGCACCGGGGAACGCCGAATTAGCTGTCTGAGGGGTGCTGCTCACACAGGGTGTTGGGCCAGAGGCGCTGTGGGAGGACGGTGGCACCTCGGGGCGGGTTTAGGCTGTGAGCCTGAAAAGCAAGAAGGAAACGTGGGAATTCCGGCCGCGAACCAGGACGGAAGCGCAGGGCAGCCCTGAGGGAGAGCAGGGCACACGGCGGAGCCCTGCAAGCTACTCAGTGGGGACCGGTGGCTGTGGGACACGGCTGCGGGGGCAGGACGGGACCGGCTGAATCGGCGTAACCCCTCTGGCGTGCCGGCCGTGCCCAGCTAGGGACAACCCTCACTTTCCTGCAGCGTCATGCGGTCGCGTTCGACGCCCGGTTTCATATCCCCAGATTCAGACCGGGGGTGTCCTCCACCCCTGCTGCCCCGGGACAAGTGAGCGCTGCTGGCACGGCGGTGCCGGGAGCCGTGGGAGCGTGACGGCTGCCCCACCGCGCTTTGGCCCTACGGCTGGTTTTGCCCGGCGTTTCGTTTATTTTTGATGGCTGCTGGTGTTACCTATAAATAAAGCAAAGAGTGTGCCTTAAATCCGTACGTTGTGTTTACTGTGATGGCCATGAAAGTCGGGGCTGGGATCGCTAACGGGGAGCACAGACGGGACAGGGAAAGACACATCGCTTGGTGCGTCCTGGTGCCTCCCTGGCAAGTCAGCGTCGGCGGCTTCCCGAATTTCCCACTTGCTCTGCAGGGACCACCTTCCAGACCAGGAACGAACAGCCACAGTCTGCCTTGATGTAAGCGTCCAGCTACGTGCTCCGTCTCGGAGCGGGTGGACGGCGCAAGGCGGAGCGAGGCTGCGGCAGAGCCTGGCTGCCCGCAAACCCGGCGCCGCAGCCCCCGGCCTCTCGGTCCTGCTGGGGGGTCACCCTGCGAGCCTGGGCGGATGCAACTTGCTCTGGGGAGGAGGCACCCGCTGCAGCTGTATTTCGCAGGTCGGGAAAGCAGCCTGGAATGTGCCTGGTGCAGCCTGGTGTGGGCTGAGCCGTGAGGGTGGGCACAGGGTGCCTGGCACACACCGGCGCTCGAGGAGCTTGTCCTCGGCCAGTGCAGCCTTGGCTGCAGCTCCTGTTTCCATCCCGCACCCTCCCAGAGCATCTCTCCCCCACCTCCCGCTGCCGCCAGCTCTCCCCCGCTCACAGGTCCAGGCCAGCGCTCCTCGGAGTCCTCCAGGCTCTGCCGGTGCTAATTTCCCCACGAAACCCTGATGCTGTTGTGTTGCAGGCACCACGGCATGGGGCGAGCTCAGGTGGGAGACGCACTGCGGTCCCGGTAACGCAGCCCAAAGCCCACAGGCAGGGAGCACGGGGCGACACGAACGTACCCGCTGTGCTAATTGCTGCCTGTAATCCCAGGATTATGATTTACTGCTTGTTATATCCCTCCTACAGCTCCCAGCTCCGTTCCCTACCCCAGGCCAAACCAGAGCACAGCGGGCCTTGGGATCCTCCTAATTAAATGCGCTTTTTTTTTTTTTATATCGCATTTTTTAATGCAATTTAAAACACATGACATAAAGACACAGCTCAGCTCAGAGACCCGAGTCTTTCTGCCTTCCAGCCTCCAAACACACCCAGAACGTCCCTTGGGATTAAGAGACCGAGCGGCAGGCCCGGAGGGGACCACGGCCACCAGGCTCACACCGGACCCCCCAGCACCTTCACTTGGGTTGGGTATAAAGGACGGACTCATTTTTGGGGTGTGCTTGGAGATGCTGGGGTCCATCCTGCAGTGCTGGGCAGGGCAGAGCAAACCCGTCAAAATGCAGGCAGCTCCTTGGCAATGGCCATATTTCATCCCCGGATCCGGAGCTGTTGATGAAATTATCAGGGTTAGACGAACGGCGGTTTTTGTTTCAGCAGACAAGCTGCACGCCGGGCACCTTGCAGGAGATAAATCTCTGACCTGGTAATTGTATTTCTCTTCCCTCCTCCCTTCCTGGCTTCAAATAAATGGGTTTAAATTGGTCCCAGCTCATTTGGGAAGATGCTCGATCCATAATGCAGATCTCCATGGATGGTATAAAAGCAGGGGATAACAGGGCTTGGGGTACGTAAGTGGGAGAGAAGTGAGGGGATTTGATTTAGACTCACGCTGTGGGCAAGATTTTAGGATCTGCTCAATACAGGTTTGCAGGCTTTTAAAAGGCTTTTGAGGGTGTCTTGCCTGCAGGTCAAAAGAGTTTTGCTTTCAACAGCGAAGAACCCACCGGGAAATTGCAATGCAAAGCCACATATATTCCTGCCTAGAGTAGGGGTTAAATAGTGCGGGTTTTTTACACAGGTTTGTTTTTTCCTGCCTTTCTGAGCACCTGGCAATAGACTATTTGGTCTGTGGAAGTTTTGTCCATAAAAGAGCAAACTGGTCATGTTTGCAGATGTTCACTGAAGAAGCATGAGATCAAGGAGAAGAGCTCACCTCATGACAGAGCTGCCTACCTTCGTGCTTGCTCACTTGGCTGTGCTGGTTACCTTCTCAAATTATGAAAGTTTTAGAAAGCACTTCTGTAAAAAAGAAATAAAAAAAATCCATACATTGGTATCTTTTACATAGCAGTCGATGGACATGAGGACGTGAGCATCAGTCTTCAGCTCAGAAAGGCCGTCAGGGTGGGTCCCTGTCCCTCTTCCTCCACATGACAAAAATTATTCGAATTCTTCTCATCTAATAGCCAGCTAGCGGTCTTGCGCTGCGTTGGCTGAAGAGCTGCCAGATGCAGCTCTGGCAGGCAGTCAGAAAAACACTAAATGAGCAAGTTTTCTTTTGCTTCTCGCATCCGCACCATTCCTCGGTGCTTGCGAGCACGCGGTGTAATCATCCTCCATTTGTTTTTACGGCTTCAGCCCCAGAATAGATGGGAACAGAAGCTACAGTAAACTCTGCTCCTGCTGCTGGGAACTGTAAGGAAAATGAGGATGAGTAGGGGCAGTTAGTTACTACTCTGTCCCCCTGAGCATTCTCTGTTAAGCACTTAATAACTGAGATAGATACCCCAAATCAAGCATAACAGACGCCAAATGGCAAAGGTGCCTCTAGATAAACCCTTTACTGTGGAAAACACAGGCATTTGCTACGATCTGGATAGCCATGAGTTCAGCCTGCTTCTCTGGCTGATTTACTTCACCAGCTAAAACATATCACCCCTCCTGACTTCCCAGCAGCTGAAGAAGGGGCTGGGTGGAAAGGAGGTCATATCTGCCTTTACACACTGTACCCCAAACAGTCTGGGAGCATTGGCGAGGCTGTCGGACACCAACCCCACTCCCCCAAAACATAGTCTGCGATGGTACAACGTGCAGCAGCACAAACTAAAAAAATTTCTTGCACAGAAAGGAAAAAAAACCCCAACACCTCTTGCACAAGTGATTGGAAAATGCCTGAAGAAAAAAACTTGTATTTTTTCTTTTTAGCTGATTTATGTAGTTCCCTTGGTAACTGAACAGTGACGGAGGGTGTTGGTGCGACCCAGGTGCCGAGGACATGGTGCAAATATTGCATGAGCAGAAGGCAGAGGGTCCCTCCACTCTTACCTTTGCACATCGCTGGTTTACACCCCGCGGCCTCGCCCCGGGTACGGCTGTGCTGCTGCAGACTGGCTCTTCGGGAGAACTCTCCATCACCTTCCCACCGGGACAAGGACAGCACAGGGGTTTGCTCATCCTTCCACCCTGTCTGTGCAACCTGCACCCTGCGGAGCCACCGTGTAGGCAGGCTTGGCATGCCAGGAGTTGTTTGCAAACAAACATGGACAGTTTCCTCCTCTCCCAGTGATTTATCTGCAGAAGGAAAAGCTAAGCTCAGCCTTGATGTCCTGCTTTTTATTCTACTAGGCTTTCCAGCCAGACAAGGAGTTCAATGAGTGCGGCCGAGGTCAGACCACAAATCAGGGCTCAGTCAGCCCAGGCGCGGGAGCCTCCCGGCTCAGCCTCCCAGCCGGAGGCTCCTCCAAGTGATTTATTTTTTGCCTGCCGTTTCCTTATTTTTAGTGCATATTCTGCAGTTCCTCACTACTTCTGAAGAGCTTATCTGGGACTGCTTGTCCCATGCTGAAGCATCAGTTGTGGCCTTTTAGGGCTGGCTGGTCCCTGCTATGCATCGTGCAGCAGGGCTGGAGGATGCCCAGGGTCTCCAAGTAGCGGAGGTGCCTTTGCTCTTCCGACTGCCGTCCATAAGCAGCCAGACACTGAGGAAAGAGCTGGTTTTTTCCCTTGCATCACCCACAGCAAAAGCCCCCAGCATCACCCCAGAGGCGGCTTTTGGCTCTGCTAGACCACATCCCTCCCCAGCACTCAGGGAGCAGCCACAGCTCTGGTGTTTCAATCCTCCCACTTGTTCATTGGGATGCTGGGAAGGAATGTCTGCAGGAGCTCCACACGCTCGTGGGGCCAGGGTCTTCACCTCGGCCGTTGCACAGCCTGAGCCCTCAGGCGATTCATTTTGCCCACCCTTGCCTCCAGGCAGGTTTATTTTGAAAAGGTTTGTTTTTGGGACAGGGGCTGCCCAGCACAGGTACAGCTCTGGCCGTGCGCTAACACCCAACGACCAGCAGCAGCAGTTCCTAAGGCCGCGTTGCTCCGAGCACAGCTCTGCCACAGCCTCTGCACGGGAGCGCGGCTGATTTCAGTTCATCCGAACCGGCAGCGTGGTTGCACAGCTCAGACCTGCTGCAGTTACAGACAACCTGGCAGAGGGGCTAAATTCCCGAACACATTTCTATATTCATCATCCTTAACTCCAGCTAACAAGGAGCTTTGTGTGTGCATCTTCAGAGACACCCTCCGGACTCAGAAGATGGACTGGACGAAGACAGAGTCACGACAAGCAAGACCTGTGCAGAGCGGAGGTGGGCATTTAGCTGGGTGTTGGTCCGTACCCGGTGCTGCTCCCTGTGGCTGACCCAGCATCAGAGGGGGCTTATTCCCCGGGTCCACACAAATACCCCCAGGCTGGCTCGGGATGAGCCCCGCTCCCTCCCGGGCAGAGAGGCTGGCACCCGCCGTCGGCAGGGTGGCCCCGGGACACCGGCTGTGTCACAGCCGTGGGGCTGACGCCGGCGCTGGATTTCGGCCAGCTGCGGGAAGGTGTTAACTGCTGCCGTAATAAAGGCAGCTAAAGAGCCGGCCGCTTCCCACAGAGCCAGCACCCCTCCTGCCCGCCGGGCTGCTGGGGGGGACAGGGACCCCGATGGGCAGAGTCTGCAGTGGGGGGAGGTGGAGAGATGGCTTTGGGGAGGCTGGAGGGGCCCTGGGGTGCCCTCGGGGCAGGGACCTGTGCTTGCAATGGGGCTGAGATGTGCATGGGGGGCTTTTGCACCCGCTTGTGCAAACCCAGGACATGCAGCAAAGCTTATCTCGGTTCTTGAATGCAGCTTTCCTTGTGATAAATGCTCCGGGGCGGCACTGGAGTGCCCCAGCATCGCCAAAAGTGCAGAGCACCCGCCTTGCTGGGTGAGCAAAAAGGCTGGTGGTGCAGGGACAAGCAGCCCAGGCTGTGACAAAGGGCATCTCCCAGTCACCAAACCCACAGGGCTCCGATCCAAAAGCCAACCAAGACGTTAGAAGGCAGTTTAAAGATTGCTTTTTTCCAGTTCCTAGGCGTGCGGGGCCGGCCGGCCGTGTGCACTGCCCCCTCTTCAGGCAGAAGGGTTTAAGACCTTCTCCCCAGCCCCCTTCCCCCAAATCTGAAGACTCCGGTACAGTACCCTGCTCTCAAACACCATTTGACGTGTGGGAGGTGGGGCTTCTATTCGCAGTGCCGAAACACTGCCCTGCAGCGAGGAGCCACCTGGAGGTGCTGGTACCGATGGGTGATGCCCAGCAGGACCAGCACCACTTTATCTGGGGTTACTTTGATCTACAGGGTCTATGGCTGGAGCGCTTAAAGCTGCAGCTCGAGTCCGCAGCCCTACAAATATGACCAGCGCACCCTGTGAATACGGCCAGTGCGAAACAGTAACTGCAGTAACAATCCTCTAATCTGGCTAAACAGAATGACTGTAATCCAGCGGATTAGCTGACTGTGGATGAGGAGTCATACGGACCCCAGGAGGAGCCTCTGCCCGGTGCTGGCTGCACCGCGGGCGAGGAGGAAGGCCAGCCAGCTCTTCGCTGATGGGAAAACACACCGAGAGGACGAGCAGCTTTGCCGCAGTGAAGATGGCATGCAGCCACGCAACGGTCCAGTTCCTAGAGAGGCTCATGAGGAGTTTGCGATGTGTCCTTTGGGGTCAGCTCCGTGTTGCGGCCCAGAGGTTGCTCCCTACCTGTCACGAGCACGGCCCGTGTCTGGCAGTCTTTGGAGACTGACCTCTCTCTGAAGCCACCGTGCCCTGCCACGTTAGCAGTCAAAAGCTCGTCAGGTGCCTGGGAGCTGCACAAAATGCTCAGCTGGTGCCTCCCTGGCACGATCCACCCATCCCGTGGGTTTATACACTGGGAAGCTGTTTTTTCCCTTTATGCTACCCGCCTAAACACGGATTCCTACACCAGCAATCAGACGATGCCAGGAGAGGCACAAAGGGGTTGCAAACGCATGTTTCAAAGCCGCCTCCTTTTTCTGCAAGAAACAGGAGGCTTGTAGCCACGGGCAGAGGGAAGCAGCAGAGAGACATCCAACAGCAGCTGTTTTCCGGCCAGAATTGTCCCTCTGTCCCTCTTAAGATCCCTGCGTGCCCCTTTCTGCTGGGTTAGCTGGTGCTTCGACAACCCGCGAGGAGACATCACCCTTCACCTGAGACAGAACAACAGACCCTAAGGCACCACAGCCCCGTGACCCTGACGCGGAGCAATCTGCTTTAGGGTGTAGGAGAGAACTGTTCTGCCCATGGCTCCCTACACCCTTTATAGCTCAACTTTCTGCCCCTTATTGGCCACCCTTGGCAGCGTCCCCAGGCAGGAACCAGCAATGGCCCCTATTGCCTTGCTGTGATTTGTGCATCAGAGACTGAAACTGGATGAGGAATTGCTCTGCGCAGCAACTGCAACTGTCTGTCCTACGAGGCTGAGCACCCAGGCTGTCTTAGAGTGCAAGCACAGGCAGGCGAGCCTGAGCAGCAGTGCTTGAAAGCCCGTGCTCTGAATTGCATCGACTATTTGGGAGCTTTGAGTCTTCCTTTGGGGTGGGCTGAGAGTGGAGATCAGCGAAGGAGACTTGGACCAGAGCAGGGCTCTCACATATGCATCATGGTGGGGACCACAGGACCATCTGTTTGGAGCTAATGTTGGTGAGGACTCAGGGGGAGGGAAAGTGTCGTCTGCTTCTCCGCTGGCTGGAGAAGCCCGACCTGGAGGTTGTCAGTGGGCCCTGTGATTGCCCATTGGCAAGGGCTTTGCTGTACCTACCTGCATCGGTACCTGCACAGTTCCAGGGAAGAGAAGCACATGGGGCAGAGCCGTAGGGCATGGACATTTCTCAGTTGTGGCACAAACCACATTTTCCCTTTTTTACTACTGTGGGAAACCTCATTCAGAAGAAAACATTAGAGCATGTTGCCCGGCTGTTTCTGCAGAATACAGAAAACAAGCAGGAGGGATGGGAGCAGCAGGGAGGAGTGGGCAGACCAGAGGAGAACCTCACCCCAGGCAGAACGGGGAGAAACTCTCTGCATGCCGTTCGCCAGAGTCACCTTTGTGGTCCTAGAAACAAGCACCAGATCCTGGAAACGCTGCTGGAAGAGAGGCTGTACCATGAATTTTAAACATAAGGCAGCCCTGAAGAGGCAATAAATATGTTTGCATGCACATCTCACAACCTTCTCACCTCTTCCCACTTTGACACCCAGACATGGTATCCGACCTCTGGGATATACCCTGCCCCATTACCAGAGGCCTGACCTGAGTCCGGTCCCACATGTCATTCTCAAAGTTCAGCCTCCTGTTGATCTTATTTCCCTCTCTAATCCTCCTGCACTTCCCAGGTTGGCTCATGTCCGAGTGTCCGGGGCAAAAGATGGCAATCGTGGGGCCGATAGCAGTAATTTATAGCTCATATTGCAGTGGATTTGAGTTCAAGGGGGTGGCTGGAAGGGCAGTTTAATGAAGTGCGAAGGAATGAGCAGCATGAGATACTGAACCTGGAAAATATACCAGCCTACTACTAAATAATTTCCTTCTGGCTAGGCATGTCCTGCAGTCTCTAAATCCTTCTTCCAAAGGATTTAATAAAGCCCATGCTTTCCCCACCCCCCCCAAACCAGACACTCCTGTGTGGAAGGTGGGTCCAACCCTGCCATGTCCTCCATGGTCCACAGCAAAGAGACGGGAGCTAGTCCCAAGGTCATCTTCTTGGGTCCACCATGCTGTTAAGCCAAGGAGAGGCAGGGAGCAATGTCCCATGAAGGTCACTGCAGCAAGGCATGGGGATGGAGATGGGGAGAGCCGCTTTTCCAGCTTCTGAGTTGCTTTGCAAGAGAACTGGGATGGAGATGAGAAGCTGGTGCAATGAAGGCGCAGCAGATAGCATACGCACCTTCGACCCCATTTTGCTTCCAGTTCCTGGAGGCAAATGGTCTGGGAGGCACGGATGGGATCCCCCTCTGCCGACCAGCTTCTCCCAATCCTGCTTAGACCATCACTTAGACTCGATGTCATAGGTGTGGACAGTGGTTTCCAGGCCAATGGGGCAGAGCCGACATCCTTATTCTGACCTTTCTTTGTGCCCACACTGGAAGGAAAGAAAAGCGAGCGGCTCCTTTCCCCACATGCACTGAACGGGGAGGTCGCGCAACGCCGTGGGACAGTGGTGGCCTCAGCGATGTCCCTTAAAAGCCTGAGCAAACCAGAGCCCCTTCGGAGCACAGATCCGGGGCACTACCGGCAGCAGGCAGGGCTCAATGCAGGCAGCCCCACTCCTGCTGCTCGCTCCTTGCCGCTGCCTTGCTTCACTCCTTGGATTTGAACAGATTTCAAAGCTCCTGGCACCACCTCTGAAGAGCCACAAAGATCCGTCCCTGGAAGAGGGCTGCGGCTAGAAAAGCAGATGCTATATCACTCCTCTTCGCTGGAGGAGGGCTGGGAAGAGGAGGCCCAGGAAATGAGGGTGTATTTCATGTTGACTTTGCTCTTTGGTGTGATGCCAGAGAATTCGACAGTGGGGAAGGAGGGGGAGGAGGGGAAGATTATCTTTGCTGCAAAGAAAACTGAGTCGCTCTGCCAGGGAAATCTCCTCTGAGATTTAAAAACCGACGGGGCGGTCGCCCTTTGATGCTCCGGACCAGCGTGGCGTGCCCTGCCGCAAGGTCGCTGCCCCGCCATAGATACAGCTCAAATCACCGGCCGTGGGGGGAATTACCATAACCCCAGGGCCACGTTGCAGCTAACACCCTCCTGAGCATGTTTTCCCTCCTATAACCCAGATGCAAAGCTGGGCTGCCCCCCACCTTTGCCCACTCCCTGCCATCTCTTTCCCATCCTGCCGGCACGAAAGGCTGAGCTCGAGCCCAGCCAGCCCCTTCCCTGGTTGCCTCACGGACACACACCCTTGTAAGGACGGACCCTCATCGAACCGCTAAGCCCATCCGTATCCCTAACCTAAGCCCGAGTCAGGGAAGGAATGAAAACCCCCCTCTCTCCTTTCTTTGGACTTAGGCAAAACCAGCCCTTTCCCTACCACTGCAGCTTTTGCAACAACCATCTGCCAGCGCTCCTCTTCTGGCTGTGTGCTGGAGGTGTGCAGAGCCAGGGAGCACCGGTGGTGCTGGTTATCCACGCAAGACGTGCGCTTTTCAGGGCAGATGTTCTGTGTCCTGATATAATTCAGTGGAATCAATGAGAAGGGCAGATGCTGAGAAGACAGATGAAGGAAGCAGGACACAGGAGAAAGACCCTGAAGTCTTTTTAAGAAATAACACCTATTTATTGACACAGCCCTCGCCGGTGCTGCCTGTCCCATCCCTGCGGAGGGAAGGTCCCGCACGGCCGAGCTGGTCCCGCTCGCCCCGCAATGCCCTCGCCCCCGGGGAGCTGTAATGCGTGCTGCTCCCCGCAGGCCCCTGCCCAGCGCCGGCAGCTGTTGCCGGAGAGCTGCCATGGGACATCCCCCGCTGCCGCGTGCCCCCAGGCCCCGGCTTTCCTCACCCTACGCAAACAGTTTGTGCAAGAAGCCCCGGGCTCAGCCTCTCCCTGGGGCGGAGCACCACCAGCACGCACAGGGACACGGTGCCCCGCCAGCCTCTCCCAGCCACCCCCCAAAGACTGGCACAGTTTTGCCTGCTGTTCCTTGGGATGTCTGCAGTCCAAGCCCCGTTCCTGCAGCTTACCCATCGCAGTGCCGGCAGGACCCGGCCTGCCTGCTCTTCCTTGGCAGCCTAGGGCACCAGCTTGCAGCAGTCACCCTTTTCTCCCCAGCCATTTAGGGCCCCCGGAACCAGGAGGGTGTTTGTCCCATCCTCTCTTCAGCCGATGCTGTGTCACGACACCCAAAATCACCCGGGGAGCATGGCACTCCCCTGGAGGTGGCTGCAAAATGTTCAGGTGTCAGGACGATCCCATCTGGCTGGTGGTGTCGCTGGCAGCAATTCCCCGGCAAGACGTGTAAGCTGCGTGGTTACCTGGCCTCCCGCTTTCCACTTTTTGCAACAAGGCCACTACCTTCAAGTGCTCGACTTACTGAGATCCCGTAAGGATTTGGTTGCATTAAGCCGCTAAGCACTTTCCTGGGCCAAGGCTTTAGCAGAGCATCGCTGCCACTGCCTGACGCAGCAGAGCTCCTCCGCCTCTGCGGGAGAGCAGCCGGCAGCTGGCTGCCACCTCTCATCGGGCGCTGCTGCACCTCGGCACAACTGTGCATCCAGCAGGCAACGCGGGACATGTTCTCCTGCCTGCCCTGCCCGTCCCTGGTCCAAACACAGGCAACGCGGGACATGTTCTCCTGCCTGCCCTGCCCGTCCCTGGTCCAAACAGTCAGGGATGGGCATTGGATGTCCCCGATGCCTGTGCTCTAAGCGTGGCTCACACCTTGGCAAGCTCATCCTGAGGGGCTGCCCCACAAACGTGCCAGAAAAGACCAAAACGTATATTATTTTGCGCCCGGTAATCGCCAGCTCACGTTCTGTGGCTGCTAAGCCCGAGGGACCTGCAAAAAGCCCTGATGCAGGGAGGAGGCACAGGGACTGGCAGGCAGCTGACATCCTTCAGTTCAACCCCCTGAAATCCCGCACGTTCGGCGTTTTCATCCCTGCACCTACCCCGGCTGCTTCCCGGGGAGGTTCGGAGAGCAGCGGGCTGGAGCCCAACCGGCGGCACCCCCCGGCACCCCAGGACCTCTGGATTTACACCAGCCCAGCCTCCTGCAAACACAGCAGCTGCTGCAAGCACCGACTCGGAGACGAGGGAAAACAGCAAAGCAAAGAGGAGGGGAAAAAAACAAACCCTCGGAGCAGGCAGGAAAGCCTGAAAAAGATCCGGTTGGACCCAGGGAGGACGAAGCCCTGCTTTCCCTGCTCTGCCCCCCCGCCCCGCTTTCTCCTTCGTCCCACCCCTAAAAAAAATGCTGATCTGCCTGCGATTAAAAACAAGGCTTCCTTGAGCAACAATGAAATCCCCTTTTTTTTTTTGGGGGGGGGGGGGGGCGGGTAGGCTGCGCTACTGGGAAAGGACGGGGCTGCCTCCAAGCTCCGACCCACGCCTCCCCTCCGGCCCTGAATTAAAAAACAAGCCGCTCCGGAGGAAGAAGGGGAGAAGGAAAACATGCCGTTCCCTGCAACTCCACCAGCTCCTGCCCCTCGCATCTCGGCGGCGGAGGCCCTGGCCTGCTGGCAGCGCGCGGATTGGCCAGGGTTGGGTGGGAAAGGGAGCCCGGTTTGGTGTTACTGGGCAGACTTGGAGATTTTGGGGGGATGCAGGGAGGGGGACACGCGCACACGCGCGCCTGCGTCGGGACGGGAGCGTGCACAGGGCTTGTTTTGTGATGTTGGATTCCAGTTCGCCTCCGCCGGCGCGCTGGGACACGGCGTCAGCTGCCTTCTGTCTCACGCTGCTATTTGGGAGACGGCGATGGGGGGGACGGGGACGGGGGGGGGGGGGGGGGGTGTGTCTCCGGCGCTGGGTTGGCGCTGGGCTACGCAGCGCCCGCCTGAATGTCCCCATTGTGCCGCCGGGGAGGGAGCAGGAAGGGCTGCCATCGCCCCTCTGCACGCCTTGGCACCTCCCCGGCACGCCGCCAGGACGGGGGGACCCCGGGAAAGGGCTCGTTCCCCCAAGGGAATATTAGGAGGGGGGAGGGAGGGAGAAATGGGGGGGGGGGGAACAAAAAAAACACCCCAGTGTTTGGAAGCAGAAAAATGTTGCTGTGCGGAAAGGGGATTGAAAGGAAAGGGAAAAAACACAGCCAACCCCTTTTTCTGCTACCCTTGGGCACTAAAAATCGCATTTTTCTCAGGAAACAGTAAAAAAATGCCCCTGCCACCGCCCCAAAATGCTAATTTCAACCCAAAAGCTGGGTTTGCGTAGATGGCTGGTCCTGCGCAGGGCTAAACCAATGCCAGCGGGGAACACATCAGGACGTTTCACCCGGGTACTTGTGTCCCCAAATGCCACCGCTGACCGGTCCCTGGAGCCACCCCTGTGCTTCACCGCTGGGGCTCTCCCCATTTTCCAGCCCCAGCCACCCAAACTGCCCCATCTCACTCCCTGCCCGCAGGATGGGCGCCAGGCAGGGACACCTACACCCATCCCGGCCACGTGCACCTGCCCCAAGAACCTGGGTTCACCGGGACGATGTCTCCTCCATCATTAGGATGGGCTGAGAAACTCCAAAGCTGCTTTGCGCTCCCACGCAGCTTGACAGCACAAAATTAAACCCGAAAGCAGAGACAAAAACTTAAATGGCAGCAGGAAAAGATTTTTTTTTTTTTCCCTTCCTTAAAACGTGTGAAAGCCAATTGATTTCTCTAGGCCAGAGCCCAAGTGAAAAAGTAAAATCCTTTCCCAGCTCACCGTGCCAGATGCCTGCTCCATCCTCCTGCATGCAGGGCTGGGGTACCTCTGGACAAAGTCTGTGCTGCGCTGAAGGAAGGATGCAGGAATCAAGGCTCGGTGCATGGAACCAAGGGGGCTTTTGCCCCCCAAAAGTTACTTTAACAATCTTCGAAAAAATAAGAGAGATTTTGGAGTAACATTTTGAAGTGCATCTACATGGCTTCAGGACCCTGGTGCCATGTCATGGGGTAACATGGGCTGGTCAGACCCTCGTGTTGGCCTTCAGTGGACGAGTTGTGGGGCTGGCACCCGTTCAGCTTTTTTTATATCTTAATTTTGCTTGCTCATTAGCATGCAAACCAGAAGGTCCACCACCTCATCCTGAGCAAGGGAATATAAATAGGCCCACGGGGCTGGCTACCATGAAAGCAAGCAGGACTCACTCCATGCGAACAATAGGGGAACCCAGCTCGTTTTCAGTTTCCTGGCACTTATTATGCTATCTTTGCATTAATTAATGGGCTTTGACAGTGGGAGGAGCACCCACTTGTTCCTTAGAGTAGCACCTGCAATTACAGTATTGGTGGGGAATGACACAGGCTACCAAACACAAGATTTGTCCAGAGCCCAGCATATCACATGCGAGCGCATGAAGGACAGCTTCCACCTGGGGGAGATCAACCGGGCCCACCACACCCTCTGAGGGGGTATCTCACCCTCCCAGGACTTCACTCACCCATCCCACCATCATAAGCATGCAGGGCCGCTGTGGGTCTGCCCTGGCCACGCAGTAGAGCCAGGCACCTTCCCGGTGGCCATCAGAGAGGAGATGGGGTAGGTGACAGCAGCTTGGAGGCCAGCCTGGAAGATCCAGCCCTGAGCACTTCTGAAATCCAAGCAAAGCCCAAGACAAAAGCATTTGGGGAGCTGTGCTCATTAGAGAAGAGGGTGAGGTGTTTTTCACTTGTGTGATGTGAGCTTCTATTCATGGTTCTTCATTAGGACTCAAACAACCTGTGGACCTATCCCAACTTTCGGTTGGCAGTATCTGCGCTCCTATCAGCTTGCAATTGTCCATTGGGCAGGTCACTCCAGGGGAAAAAAGGACATGCAATTATAAATCAGGTCCTTCCTTGTGTTCAGCCTCAGCTCAGTGGACACTCTTCTAGGGTGCCCCAAGATACTGACCTGGGCCTTCTGCCCTCTTCCCATTCACTCCACAGTCTTGCCAAGGCCAATACCAAGGGATTTTAATTAAAACTTCTTTCCAACCACAGTGGTGGGCGTTTTGTCTGTTAATTGCAGAACAGACAGCCTCTCAGCAAAATGAATGACTGTCCAGTTGGCCAGTGTACCCCTTCCAAGCCAAGAGTTGGGAACATTAGCACCGAGTATAAGAACAGTCTTTCATAGTAAGGACACATACAAAACGAGAGGTGAACGGTCATCATCATTAGGAGGCAAAAAGGAGAACATAGTTTTCTTCTGCTGGGTAGGGCTGGAAACCAGGCTCAGAGCCCATCTCTGCCATGTTGAAAAACTAAGATGGGAGGAGGACAACCATGTCTGGCCCTCAAACCTATTTTGCCCTTGGAGGAACCAGGACAGTGGATTTAGTTTGCACTCGTTCCACTCTTTCTGGGGAAAGGATGATCAGAATTGTACCCACTATTCCAGTGGTGGTCCTGGTGGCTCTTGCCCTGAGGATTTTAAGGTCAACAGAGAGGCCTTGTCATGAGTCCCCAGGGGTGCATCTGCCTTTTGCATAACAGCATTCAGGCAGTGGCTCAGAGATACTGCATGAGATCAGCGGATAGTCCAAAGCCCTTCTCTGTCACCTCCAGACAATGTGAAGTCCTATCTTATCAGATGTTGTTGCTCCCCAATTCAAAGACCTTGTGTTTTTTGTTGATGAGCTTCATATCATTGTTGTTGCTCCCGTCTTCCAGGTCATCCAATTATCTTTTTAAAACACCTATAACCTCCTCTGTACTGTGGGTATCCTCCAGCTTTGCCTCATCCACACATCTCAATGTTGCTCTTCTACTTTTTTGGGTCATTCACAGAAATACGAAACAAGACAGGCCCCAAGGCTGACACCTGGGGAGCTCCAGGGGAAACCTTCCCTTGTGCCTGGCACTTCCTCTTGCAACACCAGCCATGGCCACCCGATGGGCAGTCAGGCCAGACCCACCTTCATCCCACTCTCCAACCACATGCAGATCATTTCACTCTTCAAAATCCATTGCAGATCTTGCAGCCTTCCTTGAAGGATAACAATTTGGCTTCTCCAGTGCAGTCCAACCATCCACAGCAAAGATGGGCAACCTCTGCATCAGAGGACAGGCTTTGGTGGGGATGTCAGAGATGAAAGGAAACCTTCCAGCTAAGGCATTTCTCTCTCTGAAAACAACCGCAGGCACACACGTGGTAGACTTGGGCTGTGTTTGTTGACAGAGCACCCAGCCCCTACAGCATGGGCCAGCATGCAGAAAACCCGCACCACCCTTGCCAGGAAAGAGCATATCGTCACTTGCCGTAACAGCCCACCTGGGCTGGACACCACCCAGTTGCCAAACCCACTTCTCTCCAGCCATCCCCTCATTAGGCTGATTATAATTACCTGCCAACCTACTCACACCCTTTCCTTTAGGAGAAGCTCAGAGATACTTGCTACAGAGCAGCAGAGATTTGGCAGCGTGCTGGGAAGCTACTGGTAATCAAAGGGATATTTTTATAACCTATACTCAGTGCCTTAAATCAACAGAGTGGATCTAGGCATGCAAAGCTGTGGTGCGTGTCTAAAGCGTGCTGCTCATGCTCCTCGCGATTAAATACAATCATTAGCAAAATTCATTTGGCTGACAGGAAAACCCCAGCTTCTGCCTTCATGTTCTCCAAGGGCCATAGCTTCAAATGTGACATGGTTTCAAGGGTCTCCTGGTTGGTTGGCTTTCTCAAAGTTTAAGACTGACTTTGCCCATAGTGGGTAGCACAGAAAAATGACGTGTTCTTTAGTGAGAGGAAAAAAAAAAAATCACCTTGAAGATAAAAAGACCCCTTCTCTCCTTTTCTAAGCGTGGTGCACACTTCAGGAAGCCAGATCTTGGTCTTTCTGCCCTAAAATCGTTGCTAGCATTCCCCTGGAAAACAATACAAGTGTATTTGTAATTGAAGGATGTCAACCAGAGGATGAAAACAAGCTGGTAAGGAAAGTTTTCACTTTCAAATCCTACAGTTTTGCTGTTTGGAAACTTTCTCCATTTCATGTTCTACTTTCCAGCCAACTCACATTTTTATTTCAATCTTTACAGCCCCAGCCAGGCACTTCTGTGCAGAGCTGTTGTTAGTGTGTCACGGATAGCAACACATACCTAAGGGAAGGAGTCAACGTTTGCTGGAAACGGGCCTGGCTGAACTCCCTTTCCCCCTCCCGAATCCAAATGGCCCCCAGCTTTGGAAAAGTTTGCCTCCAACTCTGAACTCGCTTGGCCCCAACTGCTATAAATAGTCGGAACAAAACCTCCCGGGCCAAATGCCCTGAGTGTTTAGAAAGCTTTGATCCCGCGCTGCTTTTTGAGAGCTTGAGCCTTTTCAACTCGTGCAGCTTGAGCCCATATTGCTGCTCAAAGCGCGGCCAGGGAGACCCGACCGGCGAGCTGGGAAGCGGGAGGGTGTCGAGCCCCGCGCGCACCCCACATGCAGAATCTCCTCGCCTCTCCCGTGGCGAACCGGCATCAGCGCAAGAGCAGAGGACGGGGCGCCGAATCGCAGTCACAAACCCGCCTCGAGTCCACGGACCTCCCCGAGGAGAGCCGTCCCTCAGCCGCAGCCAGCACGCAAACCCTCCTCCTCGCTGCCGGCCGCCGTGTTTGCTCTCTGTCCCCGTTTTGCTGCGGGTTGAGGGTGCTTTGCTTCCCCCTCCCTCTGGGTGTGCCTGGCTCTTGAGCCTTGGCACCACTCGCCTTGGCCGGAGACAGAAGTGGAAAGACACAAACATCGAGGGGGGGGGAAACAAAGAGAAAAAGGGCTGCTCTTGCAGTATTTCCAACCCCTCAAGCCCAGAGTGGGAATCCTATTAAGAAACCTGTCTCTCACAAAACCCCAGGCCAAAAGGTTTGGCTAAGTGGCCCCAGGGTTTGCGTCCCCCTGCCCTGCCAAAATCCTTATGGTTTCAGAGGAGCACAGCTCAGCTCTGCTGGCCGCCAGCGCTTGCAGGGGTGCTCAGCACCCACAAACCGGCAGCCGGAGCAGGCACTTGGGCATGCTGCTCCTCAGGGCTGGCGTGGCTGCACGGGGACGCAGCCCCACATACCTCCCCAGCCTTCACCAAGCCCAGCCCTCGTACAGCTCCAGCCACCGGCTTGTTCTTCCCATCTGGGCACAAGATAAGGGAGCCTGAAGGCCACCCCAGCCCAGCTTCCCAGGCTCAGTGGTGCAGCGGGCAGCACCTGCCTTTCCCATTTCTGTATTTCCAATGGGTTTTTACGTGTGCGGCTCAGAGCCCCCACATCCCAGCCAGAAAAACAGCTTTCTGCCCAGGTGGCTTTTTCCCTGCCGAAGTTTTTCCTTTTGGGAGCAGAAGTCAGCAATGCCATTGCCCGCAGCAGCATGAGGAGTGTGGCAGGGCTGGGGCAGAGCAGCTCAGGATAACTCACCAGCAACACCTCGGAGGAGAGGGGACCTTGCTGCCCACCACGGCTGGCAGGACAGACAACCAGGACAGAGGTGCAGCACCAAACCAGCCTTCCTTCGTGCTGCTTTAGCAGCGATAGTGTTTCCTAGGGGTTTTGTGGCAGCCTCGCACATGGCCAACGAATGCTTTTCTCCAAAGAAGTGACTTCAAGGTGGTTACAGGACACTTTGCTCCAGATCAAACCCCACTTGAAACTCCTGGAAGTGTTTCAAACCCCAGCAGTGAGCATTTGCTCCCTGCCTTCTCACCTTGCCCTGCAGCGGGCCGGCAGTGGTGAAATCGTGGCTCTGTGGAAATCCAGGGGAGCTGACATGGGCTTGGGCTGGCACGTCTCTGGGGAGCCAGCTTAGCTAATACTGCGTTGGGAAAGGGCTGAGGTCAGCCCCATCACCCTCTATCATTGACAGGCATCTCACATCGGGGCAAGAGAGCCTGGAAATTGCTCCTTAGGGGAAGTTATAAATAAAGCAGTCCAGCTTTAAGGGAGCATTGAAAACCCATGCACAGAGCCCACTGCAGAGAGAAGACCCGCGTTCGACCCCCTCCTTGCCCCAAGGAGGGCATCACATGGGTCACAGCAAAACCCCTGCAGAGGACACCCAGCCCAGCTGGTGTCCGCACAGTGTCCAGCCTGTTGTCACTTCTGGAGCACCCATCTGCGGCTCTCCAAGGCCATGGGGCTCACCGCCTGAGCCCTGCCAGGGAGCTTTGCCCCCGTTTTCCTGCTTGCTCCTCACTAACGCCATGGGGCAACCCTCACCCAGCTGCACAAATGGCTGCAGCACCCAGAACCCTGCCCTGGGTGGGCTCCTATCACCTCCTTGCATCCCAGGCTGCGGCACCCTAGATGGGGCGGCTGCTCCCCGGGGGCACAGGCCGTCCCGCGGCAGGTTTGGCAGCACGCTGCCTCAGAGGCGAGGGCTGGCTCGGGGCTTTGTTTTATGTCCTGTTTATCCTGCCGAGAGAAACAGAGGAGTTCAGTGTGCAGGAATCTCGCGCCCTCGCCCCACTCCCCCGCCGCATGAAAGCTGCTGAGCAAACAGGAGAAAATCAAAGGCGACTGCGCCCCGCTGGCAGACCCGCTGGGTTTCCGCACCGCCGGCCCCGCTGCCAGCTCTTACATAAGCCGCCAGCTCAGGCTGGTGCTGCGCTCAGGACTTTCTTCTTGTAAACCAAGCAGCTGCCCCAGCAGAGCCTCTCTGGGATCCTGCAGCTCTGCTACCCCCTCTGCTCGTCGGGGAAGACCCCTCTCCTGCCTCCTTGCCAGACTGTTGGGTTCCCCTCCCACCCCACCATCAAATAAGATGTGAGACCCGGGCAGAACCTCCATACACAACCAGCTGGTCATTGGCATAGCAGGGCATGGGTGGTGGGTGACAGCCAAGCTGGGCTGTCCCCATGGCATCCCATGGTCCCCAGACTCAACCCAACACCATAACCCAACATGACCCCAGCCCATCCTCTTCAAGACCCAGTACCTTCTCCTGCTGGAAAAAGGAGATGCTTCAGCCCAAACCTGAGCTCCAAAACATCAAACCTGATGACTTCTCTCTGCCTCGTATCCATAGTGCCACAGGGGTGGTCACAAGAGGTTCAGAACCAGTGGCATGAGTGTGTGTCCTCTCCACCAAACACAGCCTGAAGCATCAGGGCAAACTGTCTCTGATTTCTGTAAGGGCATCTTGATCCTGCCATCTTTGGCTGTCAAGCAGTCCCCAGGTGTAAGGGTGTCCACAAACACATGCCCTGCAAGGCTTATGAGGACTCATTTCCCCGTCTCTCCTGAGCATGACCTCTCAGCAGAACAGGAATGAAAACCCTGCAGACACAAAAAACATGCAGGAAAGAATATCAAATCCTCTACATACATGCCCCGCACCACCACGCATGGCCTCACATTCTGCTCCAACACAAGGTCATTCTCTGATTTGGCAAGGTGACAGCTGCCAAAGGAGGACAAGGAAGAACAGTGTCACCCTACTTTCTCTTTTCATCCCTACCCCTTATTTGCTCTCTTTGCATGCCTTTCACTGTGGGAAAAGAAAGAAAGCAAAGCTTCATGCTTTGAGAGGTCACTGGGAGCCAGTGCGTGAGCAGAGGCAGCTCTCAAGGGCCCCATGCCCCCACCCACCCAGCCACACCAGTCCCCCCGCCCTGTGGAGTAGCCCCCGAGGAGCTCCCCAGACCACTGCTTTAGCAGCTCCATCCAACACCACCTAGACCTGCCATCCATCAGTCTTCACACTACATCATCATCCTCTATCACGCAAAAATATTCTTACTTCCTACTCTTTTTTTATACTCTGTTTAATAATTTCTGATTAAAAGCAATTATATAAAAAAAAAAAGTATCCAAATGCCACTTTCCTGGGTTTCACCATCACACAAGCTTCTGTGCTAACAGCGTGGAAGCCCTGTTTACCTGCACACTCCCCAAGCCCTCCGTGGGGAACTCCTCACCTTCCAGCATGCACAGCGTAGGGATCAGATCAAATTAACTCATACTTGGAGCTGCGGCAGGATCAGGCAAATCCTGGCTTGGCTATCTCTCTTTAGACTACATCTTGCAAACAGAAGGGCTGGAAACAATTTTGCTTTAATTGCTTTTTAAAATGCAGCCAGCAGATGGTTTGGTAACCCGAATTCATGACTCTTTCCACAGCTCCAGGCTGCACGCTTGGAAACCAAACCCAAGAACAACCCAGGTAGCAAGGGACCCATCCTGCCTGCTTTACCAAAATGCTGGCCATGATGCCCAGGACAGGACTGCCCGGGCTGACCGAGAGGGACACCTCAAAGCTCCCAGGCCACCAGCTGCCTTTGCTGCGTGTCCTGTTTGCAATCCCCAGCCACCAGCGGAAAGATGTCTCCATTTCCGGCTCTTGGTCCGGGCTCAAAAACTAGCCAAATGGCACTTGGGCAGCCCAGGGCTGACAGGGACTTTAAGCAGGCTCGTCTCTGGTCCCAAGTAGTACTTTTTAGGTTGGAAGGGTTCTAGGCAACGGGCTGGCTGCTCCTGAAGAGCACTTGCTCAGTGAGGGCTGCCAGAAATAAGGGACAATTTGCAAGTGCACCACAGCCTGAGGTGTCAGGGCCACCACGGTCAGAAACACCCCAAAAAGTCTGGAGAGCCCATAAGTGTAGAACACAGTCTGCAGCTTCCCTGGAGAGCACAGCATGGTCCCCCCAGGGCAAGGCGGGGACATGCCCTGCCCACACATCCCTTTGCCACCAGGTCCTTGGTGGCTACTCCCATGGACCCATGCCCAAGAGCACCCTAGCTGCTCCTGAAAGGCTCATGGGTTAGGCAAGCAGAGTCCTTTTCTTGCTGGCTCTCACCCTGACCTGCTGTGTGACTTCCCACTGGTCCCTTCACCTGTCCTTCTCCATGGCAGTCACAGGACTGCTGGGCCAGCGTCTGCGATGTCTCTATGCCCATCAAACTGGGAACGGGGGCTGACAGGACTACACGCTGGTTGCAGACCTGTGCGCTACAGCAGGGTTTTAATACATCCAGGACTCGCCTGACCCGAATGGTTTACTCTTCGTGCGCAGTCCCCACCTCTCTACGAACACCTACGTGCTCAGCACCCCACAGCACCCAGCTGCAGAGCTCTGCCCCCAGACCAGCCACATCACAGTGCAGAGGAACTAAGGCCGTCCCGAGAACCTCGCAAACGACTCGTGAAGCAGGCTTGTTTTTCTGTTACAAAGTAATTTGAAATTCTTGGAAGGCAATCAGGAAAGTACAACGTATTCCAGCTCAGGACAGCCTGAGACTCATTCCTTAGAGGCACAATGGTTGTTTACTCAATCCCTCATACATTAATATCTAAAAATTCATGAGTTCAATTGTAAACAGTAAGTACTGGCTTTACAGTGTTGTCTATTTAACAATAGTAGTTACAGCCTGAATGCTGATTTTGTTGTTATCTTTCTCATAATCTTGCTATCAGAGGGTCAAGATCTTGCAAAATTATGGGAAATATTTCAAGCCCATTTATTTCTGGTTTTGAAACGCATCCCTCTGAAACCCAAGGCCAAAGAAAGGCAAATCAACATTGAAGAGTACAGGCAGGGAGAAAAGCTGTTTGTGCCAGCGCTGTCCTCTGGCTCAAGAACAGATGAGAAAAAAGCCAGCCACAGATACATTTATGCTGGAAATCTGTAGAAGATTCCTAACAACAGAGAGAGAAGGTCCCCAAGGCAGTCTCCTAAAGGGACCAGTGGACACAAAATAACCCAAACTCAGCCTGTTCCCAAGACAAAGCACAACTGGTTTCTAGAAGCACTTGTACCAGCACGTTGCCTGTGGTGAGCAAGTCTCATCTGCATTCATTGATGCCCAAGGACTCTAAGCTCAACACTCCAGGACTCTTCCCAACAGGAAGCCTCTGCATCTGCATCTCGATGCCAAGCTGGTGAGCCCAGCTCCTTCTCCCAGAAGGAGTCATGGGGAGTGAGGGTGGAAAGCCTGCAGGATGGACAATGGTCCAGAGATCATTGGAGCTCACCTCCCCTTCCACCTTTGCTGACTGGCACTACCACAGGCCGCTCTTGTGTTAGGTCTGTGCAGCCTCAAGCTCCTCAGCTGGTCCCACTTACAGACCTCTTTCCCGTTCGTGTCTGATGCTCCCCAGAGGGAGTGAGCAGAGACCATGGCTGTGGGCTCCAAGAGGTTCACCAGGACATTCACAGCTAGGCTGGCAGCATCTCCTGGCTCCTTTACACGGTCCTACATAAACACACTGCTGTTTCAGGCATTATCATGCCAGGGAACATGGTTTTAGCTCGGCTTTCTTGTCTCTCCTCCTGAGCAGCAGCTACTTCTTTAGGTAGCCTAAACAAGATGAGATCTATCCCTTTTGCTCACAGAGTCACAGCAGATCAGCCAGCTCCACCCTGATGCTTTCTCACACTCGTGCAGAGCTTGGACACCTCCACACGAGCCCTTGCTCCAAGTGGGTGAGGAGAGATGACTCGGAGAGTACTTTCACAGGCAAGTAGGGCTGTGTGTGAAACCCTAGTTGCCTCTTCTGGGGACAGAGCCTCCGGCCGTGAAGCGGCAAACCGCACACTAATCTCAAGGAAGCAGTGCAAGAGGAGGAAGGAGCTTCCTTAAGCAGGAGGTTCATGTATCTTTATCTTTGCTGCTGTCAAAGGGCAATAGCCGAGATAGCAGTGTCTTGGAAAGCCTCCATGCAAGCTATCTCCTGAGGACATCAACAGGTCTGGAAAATCACCTTCACTCTCTTGATAAAGGTTTCAGTGAACAAATGAACTCCAAGGCAGGTTCCCAGGGAGCAATCAGCTCTACCGGCTAGAAATACATCAGCTTACATTTGAGTGAAGCCTTCGGCTTGCTCAGGCCACAGGTACTGTCTGGAGATGCACAAGCCTGGTCTCCTGTTGGGGTTAACCACTGTTTCGGCTATAACTTCTGCCCTGCAGAAACCAGTCAGACAGGTGGGGTTTATGGGGTGGTCATCCAAGTGCTGCCAAATCACTATCCAAGGGCAAGAGCTCTCAGACAAGCCCAAATTTCAGCCAGTGAAGAAACTGTAGAAGAAACACTCCACAATTCAATTACTCTCTCCTCCTGCCTCACAAAAGACAGCAAGACATGCTGAGAAAGTCCATGAGCCTTTGATCTTTACTGCTGCCTCTTCAGCCAGAGACCTCCACTGAGGAGAAGTCACTACTGCATCAAAACCTGCAGTGCTACAGCAATGCAAGAGGTAGCGTCTGCCTCCCTGTTCATGCCAGAGAGCAGCTACTTCCACGGGCATCATGGGAACGTCCCCTTCGGGGCATTTAGCTCTGTGTTTGCACACAAATATTCTCATCGGAAGAGCCCAAAGCATGTCTCCACACACTGGCCCCCAGCCCACCTCACCAAGGAGGACATGATCTGCATCAAACCCGGCTGGGACCTTGCTGATGCCACTCAGGCTGATAAATATCCTGTTCTGATTAAAAATATCCAGCAGACTGCCTCAGGCCATGGTGAGAAAGGCCCCTTTTGCTCCGTGCATGGGCTGGGGGTACCATCCTGCAGACTGTGGGCAGGGTGGGAGGTCCTCCCCGACCGCCTGCAGTGACCACAAAGGAGCACAAAGCCAAACTGCTTTTACAGCTTCGCCTGCCCAGATCTCCGGCTCTTGCCCATCCTCCTGGTCGGCCAGTCCGCCCCAGAAGGCGGCTCCATGTTTGTCTTGGATGACCTCCTGCTGGACCAGAGCTTTCCACAGCACGGCTCTTCTGTGCTGCCAGAGAGCGGATTTCCTGCTGTTTGATCTAAATTTGCCCGGTGTTTCACCAAGTGCCTCCTGATTTCTTTCATCAGCCCCAATCTTTCCATCAGGGAGGCGGCCCCACAGCCCAGGCCTCTTTGTCAGGGAGCTGTGGCAGAGGTCTCGTGGTCAGGGAGCAAACACTGCTGGTCCATGCCTCCTCTGGCCCTGGAGCTGGACGGGTGGAGAGGACCTTCTTGCCGTTCCCAGGCAGATCAAGCACGGACACGCAGTGCCCTCTGCTGATCTGGCCACCAAAGGAGATGCAGGAAGGAACAGCGTGCAGGGCTCGGCAGCTTTGCAAGCCTCTGAATGGGCAGCCAAGCCTCCAGCCTCCCTGCTAGCTCTTTGCTGGCAAGGCACAGCGTACATTTCTCTCTGCTGATAAATTGCTATTAATCACAGCTCTTGGAGCAGCTGTTTGAGAAGCCGAGCTGGTAGAAGAGGCCCAGGCAGTCCCATCAGCCAACTCCACACCTGCGGGTTATAGCTACTTAAAGAAACCAGGACATCCTCACTACCCCCTGCAGTCTCACCCATGAGGCTTGAGCAATGCTTTCCTTCCCCATGCAATGGGAAGGGGGACAGCCTGGCAAGACAGGCAGAGCATTAAGGGAAAAGGAGCCAGCATGGGGGACAAGATAATGCTCCCTTTCCCCTTGACGAGAGGCTCCTTTTCCCAAGAAAAATGTGCTGCTTTATCTTGAAATAGTGGAGGGAAGCAGCCACCCAGGGAGGACAGGCTGGTGGTCAAAACTGTCCCAGGGTGCAGAAGAGCCTTACCAGGAACTTGCACGAATCAGCTGTGAAACGGAGACATCACCCATACCATGACCTCAGTGAATTACTGCTCTTGCTACAGAAGCCTTCCTGGGAAAACAAAAATAGACATTAATTAATCAAAGGCCCGGAAAGGTCCCTTGCGATGTGTCTGCTGGCAGGACTGCAGGCAAGGTTAGCTGTAGCCCAGCATCGTTAGCTGCAAGTCCGCTACCAGTGGACTTAGAGGCTGTGAGGAGTGTTAGGTGTGCGAGTGCCTCTGCCGAGCTCTTCTGAACCAGCCAGGGCAGCTTCCTGCACCAGACTTGGGCAGAAAGAGCATCCCAACTGGTTTGGCTGGAGTTGGTAGAGCCCTGCTGAGGCCTCGCATGTGTGAAAGACCTGGGTTGCTCCAGTGCAGATGAAGCTGACAGCTTGGCACAGCCCCCAGACCACCCTGGATCCCCACCATCACACCACAGCAAACCTGGAGTTTCTCCTGAAGCAGCACCCAGCCACAGGGCTGGCAGGATACTAGGGCTCAGGGCAGCTCACATTGGAAGAAACCACTTTGTTTTTCTTTTCCTCCACCCTGTCAAACCCTCTCCAATTCATTTGAGGGTAAAGAACTTCAAGCGAGGTTTAAAGGCCACAATACAGGCAGTGAAGTCCACTCCTAGTTAATAAGATTCACTTTAAGAGATAAAGCCTATTGGCGTCCGGAGAATTATAGAGGTTTATAATGCTGGCAGCTATCTGACCCCCAGCAGGTTTACGTGGCACAGGCAATGTCCACCTAGATAGTCATCTCCTGGTCCTGGACTGAAATCGGCCCCTTCCCCTGACTGTAAAGACTGCATATTCCTTATCTCCGCTGCAGGGAAAGGTCACCACTAATATGCAACGCATTCAAGTTTTGATTGCTTTCCCCTCTCCATTAATTTTTCCAGGATTTCTGGGTGATCAGGACACAAAGCAAGTGGAGGAGGATCTGGCTCAGTTTTGTACTTGATTCCAAGGCAGGGTTTCCTTCCTCCTCATTTCTAGCCATGACTTTTCTAGCACTGCCAGTCCCCTTCTCTGGGTACCTGCAGCCCCTCCCTGCCATCGGTCCCTGCTTGTTACAGCCCACACTTACCATCTTCTTGGACGGAGGAGCCCTCTGTGCCTTCATCTCCTTGATGCTCCTCCAGCTGAGATAAGTGTCTCATCTTAAGGGCTAATGTGAAAAGTCAAGTCTCTCCTGTAAACCAAAGCATAATTTCAGAGGGGAGGAGCACATGAAACCACACACAATGTCAACGCAGAGCCCAGCTTGAAAGCCTCAGCACTTCTCTCGGGACCTCTCATTCAGTCTCTCACGAGCACCGTTTGCAATGTTTCATGGATGTATCAGCCCAGGACACTCCTCCTTCCCCCAGAACGCAGCCACTGATGCAGCGGAGCCTGGCCGCTGTCTAACGGATGACAACAACGCCATGCTTTAGGTAAAGGCAAAAAGAAAACAGAGCCACACAAATTCTCCTAAGAGGAAGAAATTAGGCTCAGATCACACAGACCTGATGCCTTCTGGTATAAAGCCTTAATTTTTTTAAGGAACGTCCCAAAACCAGCACCTTCCAGGGTACTCACACCCTTTAGCATGGAGCCAGGGATACAGCTGAGGGTTGGTGACAAGGGCACCACGAGGACCCATCCATGTTTCCATGACCCACATAACCTTTTGCCAAACCCCACCTCTGGCCCTGGCGTGCTGAGAGTGCACAGCCGGTATCTCTGTATTGCACCTAATCAGGAGATACCCGGCTGGGACAACTGCCACCCCTCTGTGCACAATATCTTCTTGTTATCTCACACCTGCTGTAAAGTGCTGGCAGGAGAAATGCTGAATCAGGAGCGCTCACCTGGAAGAAATCAATTTGTTTTTTAGCACTGGCGTGGCCCTGTGCTCATTTAAAGCACTGCTGCTCGGGGAGCGGAGGATGGCCCCGGTAAGTGCAGTTCAGTGCCCCGCTCCCTAGGGAACAGCTTGGTGCCAAAGCAAGATGACATGTGCTGGACCCAGGCAATGGGGAGACCAAGGGGACCCACAGTACACCTTTTGACAGCTTCAAATTATTTCTTAGCACTGTCTGGTCTCTCCTTCACGTGCCCATGATGAGGTGCCTTGGTTGCTGACATTACTTGCAGCAGCAGCACCCAGGAGCTTCCACCTGCACCCAGGACTGTTTTCTGTACCACTGAGGCAGTCGCCAGCACGTTGTCAGCCTGGGGAAGTCAGCAAAACCCACGGCCACTCCTCAGGAGTGTGCCCTGAGCAGGCAAACAGCTCCCATTTCCCTGAGCTCAGCAGCCCTGCCTGATAAAGGATGGGATGGAGCCACTCAGAGAAAAGGAGAAGAAAATGCTTTCAGCACTGGCTCTCCTCCCATCAGATAGAGAGTGCACGGCCGCACAAAGTCCCCGAGGTATGGCTCTGGGACGGCCCCTTGGCCCTGGGGCATGGCCAAGCCAAGCAACGACGGCTGCAAGGAACAGCCCAGCTTTCTGTCCTGCCAGGGCTCTGCAGGGTGCAGGAACGGTCCCGGCGCACGGGGAGGAGATGCGGCTCTCCGAGCCCCCAGGCTGCCGCACCCTGAGAATACCCACTGACACCATGTGAGGCGGGGAGAGGAGGCATGACACCATGCCAAAGCACATGTCCCAGCCAGGCCAAGCCTTTACCAGGCTCAGCTGTGGGAGCAGCTTCACCCCACTGCTAGAAACAACAGCCAACCAGCTCCATAGTGTCTCCGGTAACGGTTCAGAGGTGCGCTCCCTGCCTCAGTTTCCCCAGCTGCCAAAATCATACCCCTCCCACAAGGCCTGTCAGGAGCCATCCCGAGCTATTTCACATCCTGAGGCTACTCCCAACTGTGGGCAGCCCGGTGTGGGCAGCCCCACAGCAGCCTCTGCCAGGCAGGACGGGAGAGCAGCAGGCAGAAAGGGGTGACCCCGCCTGCCCCTTTGCTCACCTGTCCCGCCTGGGTGGCCGCAAGGAACCGAGCTAGCCGCGGCCAAGGAGCACCTCTACCGGCACCCAATGCTGCTTGAAACTCTCCAGCTTCTGCTAAAGAAGCTGGACCCAGTGCCAAGGCGCTCACTCTGTCCCCCGTCCCCAGGCTCTCAGCACTGCAAGCATCGGCCTGCCTACCTGCAGCTCTTGCAGGGCGACATTGCCATCTGCTGCCTGCCGCCGGGCAGGACATGCCAGCCTGCCTCTGCCACCCGGGCCTGGCCCTCCTCCATCCCTGCCCGCAGGGGACCGTCCCCGCGGGCCCACCGGGGACGCGTCCCCTGCCAAGAGCCCGGCTTCGCCAGCGCCAGCGTCACGGCTCCGAGCCACCGTGTCGCGAGACCCTGGCACCCAGCGCTGCCCTCGGCTGTGCTGGTGACTCCCCCGCTGAACGGGAACACGCACCTCCAGCTCTTCTGCCTTGGGTTCTTCATCTGGAAACACAAGGATGGTATTTTTTAACTCACAGCCACACCAAGAGACATTCGCTTATTTGAAACTTTAAAGCACCTACATATTGTTTCTACATCTAAGGTAGAAGATGCCATCAAGGGAGGCGAAGAGTAGTAATTATCTGCAGTTCAGAAGTTTAACCTTTAGAGAAAGAATTGTGTTTCCAGCTGTACTTGTTAAATGCTTTTAAGCTGATCTTTTCTAAAAGGCTGTGCAGTTTATAATTATAATTTATAATTATCTCAGATTACTCACCTGAGACGGGAGGTTTCCACAAGCAGGCCTGGGTTTATAGGTGACCGACACAGACTAAGGCCGATGATTGCTCTGATCTTTGAGAGGGACAGGGCCACAGAAGATGGCATGGTAACACATTGCTGGAGGTCACTGCAGGCAAAAAACAGAGGAGAAATGTGGATTCCCCTTCCCAGCTACGCAGGTGATGGTGAGGACTATCCCCAAAGCCTGGCTGAAAGTCAACAAGATGCATTGCACAGGGTGACCTCTGTGCAGGGGTCTAGATGACATCCTACATGAACTCACAAACACAGCAGCGCTTCTGTAGGAAACAGTGTACAACATTGTTCTTTGCATTAACTGGTGGAGAATTTGGGGCACAGGGAGCAGCTACCAGCACTGATTGCTGGACCATGCAAGAGGGGGAAGGTGTACAGCAGGCTTGGTACGATTGCTGTTGTAGGAGGTAGAAAGTGGTTGGACGTGAGTGTTGGCTATTGCTAACCTTAACTCAGAAAGCAGTGAGGGCTGAGGAGAGTTTCAGTGTGAACAGATGCGATCCCCATTATCGATTCCCGCTTTGTATTTGAACAGCAGTTGGATCCACTGAAGTGGGACCTGCCAAAATACAGAGCACTTGAGGACCAGCCAAGCCCAGCAGGCCCAGAAGGCTGACGGCTCTGCTTTGAAATTCACTGGTAGGATCTGAAACAATCAAGTGCTGAGCAATACACTCAAAAAGAAAAATTACGCAAGATGTGGGACCCAGACCCTGGACCAAGGGGGTCGCTTTGTAGGTCAGCTGCTATGGCAGAAGTTGGAAACAAGAAAGGACCTCAAACAGAGCAGGAGTGTCAGTACTAAAATAGTCATAAAGAAAAAATAAAATCTAATTTTAAGGTGTTTCTCCATCTCCAAACAAGAGAAAATGCTTTTCTCCATGGGGATGGATATGTCTCCTGTTATCAACAGTGAGCACAAACCTAACGAGTGTGTATGCCACCTCCACCTTAGGGTTGCAGTGAGTTGTCACAAGAGATAGGTAACATTCACACTCCAGGATGCTGAGATTAACCGAGGTGTCTGAGCTCACACTGCTGTCAGGTCCCAAAGGGTGCAGAAATGCAGGATCACCAACCTAACTGCAGCCCAGGAGACTTGGGGGAAGCCAAGAGCCGGTGTCCCTTGTCCTTGCTGTGTCCTAGACAGACCATCCAGACACACGCTGACTGCTGGACAGGCCACTTGGCCACACGCCTTGGTGCTGGTGTGTATGTGGACATGGTGGTGTTGGGGTGACGGTTGGACTTGATGATCTCAAAGGTCTTTTCCCACCTCAATGATTCTATGAGGGACAGTGCGAATGAGTGAAATCAGAGTTGTCTGAGCGCAACATCGCCTTCCCCTCTTATCAGGTCAGGCACTAAATTCTGCAGTATTATATCCTATATTTTCGCCCACGTGGCCTCAGTCATGCTGCCAGCCCAGCAGCTGCCCCCACATGCCAGTCTCCCCAGTTGCTGTCACCTGGATGTGCCACAGCCCCAGTGCAGTTTTGGCACAGGCACAGACTCCCAGCAGTTGGCCTCGGACATCCATGCCAGAAGTACTCTGGAGAGCTGCTCCAGCTGTCTTGACCTGATGGCCCATGGGGCTGGGGGTCTCCCAAGACAGCCCCAGGGGAGCCCAGCCAGGGTGTCCCCTCCTCAGAGACTGTAATTTGGGTTCCCATCTGCCTTTGTGCCTCTGACAGCTCCTGCGATGGGCCTGGGAGCAGCTTGGACAGTGTATTATTTGGGCTTCCTCCCACCACTGCTTCTTTGTAGGCAGGCAACATGGTGTTTATCCCATAACCCAACACCGTTAGCCAGGGAAAATACAGACCTCACAAAGAAAAATAAAAAAAGAATGCACTTACCTGTGTGGTATAGATCTTTGTGACATCTTTTTCTTCTCAAATCACTGTTTTCTCACCCAGGTCGTATGACTCTGTGCTTTCTTAGTGTGTGGCATCTCGTATGGCTTTTTCTTGGCTGCATCTTCAGCACAGAGCTCTGCTGCAGTGAGAAACCAGCCCAGGAGAACACGTTACTCACAGACTTGAGCAGGGAGGACAGTTTGTTGTATTTTTCCCTGACAAGACTTATCCCCTATTTCAAGAGTCTAAAGGGGAGAGCGATACTCACCAAAATTACCTTTTTCTTCAGCAATATTTCTTTTTCTTTCAGGCTGGTCATAGCAGCATGCCTGACCTGGGCAGGGAAAGAGCTGTGCATAGGGAGGTATCCCCTGCCCCAGATATCCCAAAACATGCAGCATGGCTGGAGGGGGACCAGCAATGCCAGGGTGATCATGGGACCATGCCAGCCTGGCACTAGTTTTGGCAACCTGTAGTAGAGAGGAAACTCCATGCTCTCTTTGTAGCTTGCAAATGGGCCGCAGCTGGCCCCAGTGATGCTGCTCCTCTCGCTGTAATGAGCTGAATCCGCCTCCAACCTCCGCGGATCTCTTCCCATGACTTTCTCTTGCCCTCTAGCTTTTAAACCATCCTCGGCTTGCGTTCAGTGACAGCTTCCCTACACATTCAAGTCCTACCACTATTCCCAAGCTAAACCCCTCTGCTTCGCAGAGATGCTGCCAAGACCTGCAATAAATAATGGTTTCAGCCCCTCAGAGAGCAACAGTGCCCTGCTGAAGCAGCCTGCTCACGGGTGCTCACGTACGCCATCGCTCAGCAATGACCTCATGGCCCACTTGGCTCTGACTCCAGCGAGAAATGGGTTTGCATGTCTCTGGTTTCCTGTGGATGCCGCAACATTAATTCTTTCAAGTTATTGGATCTACAGCCATCTCTGAGACACACGCTCTCGTTTACCGCGTGCAAGCTGTCCAAGAGAGGAAAAGCAGAAGAAATGAGAACCTGGGGAGCAGGCAGTGGGATGGAGATGGCTTCATCACTGCCAGCCACCTGGCGAGTGGTACTGTGCTCTGGACCATCTTCAAGATGCTCTGAGTGCAGCCCGGGGGTAATTACCCCTTCCCATGTGCTCCCCCAGTTCCTGACAGCAGGATCCCACATTAGCACATGCAAAGCCCTGATCAGCAGTGCAGGACTGAAGGCTGCTCTGTAGTGTCCTGTTGCCAGAACTTTTTGGGATTTAATTTCTGCTAATCCCGAATAAAACTATAGGCAGAAAGTCCTCAGTGCTGAGATTACCTACAAAGCGAGTGACCTCAAAACACGGGGAAAAGTTTGATTCTAATGCCAGAGAGGAGACAGAAATCCCCGCTGTGAGGAAGGTAGGCTCTGCCAGTTGGAGCTGGGGGAGGCAGGGGGGAGGCAGGCAGGCAGGAGGGCTGAGGTGATGGGAAACAACGTGGGTGGGGGACCCCAGAGAGGGCACAGGCAAGAGGCCGCTGGGGTCTGTCCCCTTCTGCAGTGAGACCTCCAAACGCCGCTGGCATCACCTTGCAGACCGAGGGTAGATTATTGTCTTTGGAAAGCTGCTGCGGGGAAACAGGTTCGCCCTCGTGGGGTGCGTGAGGGGCTTTCCTGCAGGTCCTCTCCCACCTCTCTGCAGCAGCGGGCTGCAGCAGGCTGGACAGCCCGTACGCCACTGTCCAGAGCCTTCCCCTGGGGAGCAAGGAACTCAATAAAAGCAGTGTTGGCATTTCCCGACTCTTGCAAGTACTGTCTCTGTCAGCAGCAGGCGTGCTCAGGCTCAGCCAGCTGGCTTCAAACTATCCAGCAGCCTCTGAACAAGGGTAAATCAGCATCCAAAGAGGAATTCACTGCACCGCCCGTCAGCGAGAGGAACAGGGCTTCTCCCTTTCTCTGCTGGGGTTTGCAAGCAGTTTTGCCTTCCTGAGACGCGATTGCTCAGATGCCCTCCTCCCCACACCCCCGGCCTTGCCGCAGCATGGCGAGCATGCACGTTGCTCTTCGGACCCCTCAGGCAGCGTGAGCTCCTCAGGCCATTTTACACGTGCGCAAGAAAGCAGGGCAGAGCCCGCTGGCCCGCTTGCAAAATTGCAGAGCAGTGCTGAAAATAAAACTGTCAAGGGCCTAACCTCCCCTCCTCGGCACTGCATGCCCCACAAACAGCAAACCCGCTGGTTGCTGGCTGCTCCTGGCTCGTGGTTGGGGTTTAATTTCAATTCTCTTTAAATGCTCCGCATACAAAAGGGGAATAGAAATGTGGCTGCATTGCTGCATCCGTGCCCAGGGACAGGAGGCAGCCTGGCTTTCCCGCATCCGCTGCCGGCAGCACGCAGGGCATCTGCTCTGCCGAGCCAGCCCGGAGGTCCTGTCGGGCAGCTTTCCCACCTTCACCATCACAGCTCCAAGAAGATGTCCTTGGTTTCTCACACTCTTATTTCACTGGAAATGCTCTGTGTGGCCAGGTCATATTAAGATCATATTTTTTCTCTATGACATGATTCTGCATCACCATGGAGCTCTTTTCTCTGCTGGGCCCTGCAGGAACGGGCGAAGCAGCCACCGCTCACCTGGCATCGTTACCACGTGAGCTCCTTAGCCATCAAGAGAAACAGCCACCAGATCTGAAACCTGGCAGAGCATCAGGGCCTCTGTATTTAATAACATCTGCATTTTGCTTCCTGATGTTTCTGTATTTTAAAAAGCAGAAAAATAGTTAAGAAAGTGCAGAAAATAAAAATCCATCCTCTCAAGTAAGCACTGTAGCCATTAGAAAATGGAAAAAGCAGATGAGATCTAAGCAAAAATCAATGTAACCAAAGACAAAACCAGCTTTATATTAAGAAACTGCTGCCTGGTTGCTTTCTGCTTCTCACGCCTGTCCCCTCCTGCTTCAAAATCCAGGTCCCTTACAGCAACGGCCCCAGGGGTGGAGAAGCCTTAGAGATGTCCATGCCTGATGCAGGTGAGGGGCAAGCCTGGAGCACCCTGAACACCTGGACCAGGAGTAGCCCCGTGGCAGCCTGGAGGAGAGGAAAGGTGTGCACCGCCTGGAGAGGAGGGTGATGGCAACGCTGATGAGGAGGAAACCAAGGAGAGCAACCACAGCGGTCCAGGGAACAGCCCAAGGGAAGACATGCCTGGGGAACTTCTGTGCCAGGAAGGTGAGGTCTTCTACAAAACCTTCACCCTCATCAACGCCAATGGTGCGGCCAGGAAGCCAAAGCTGCCGGTGAGCCTTCAGGCCCTGGGTGGTGAGCCCAGTCATGGGGAACCCCTGTGCCGGGAGCACCCACCCTGGATGGATGGCAGTGACCCTGGGGAGCAGCTCCGGGGAGGTGTCTGGAGACAGCTGCTCCAGTCACGTCTCCCAGCAAGCATCGGCTCTCACCAGTGCAGAGGCCACTGGGCCAGGGGGTCCGCAGGGGGAGCAGCCCTACAAGTGCCCGCAGTGCGAGCAGCCCTTCAAGAAGTCCAGCAACCTGCTGAGCCACCGGGAGACGCACAGCGGGGCCAAGCCCTACGCCTGGGAGCTCTGCGGCAATGCCTACTCGCACCAGGGCACGCTGCCGCAGCACCGCCGCCGGCGCACGGGCGAGCGGCCCTAGAGTGCCCCTTCTGCGCCAAAACCTCCACCCGGTCCTCGGACTTCCGCAACCACGTCCGCACCCCCGCAGGCGAGAGGCCCTACAGCTGCACCGACTGCGGGAACGCCTTCCCCCGCTCGTCCGACCTCCGCAAGTACCAGCGCAACACGCACCGCAACGACAAGCCCTTCCCCTGCCCCATCCGCAGGCGCACCTTCAACAAGCCCCTCTCCCTGCTCCGCCATCAGCGGGGACGCTCGGGGGCCACGCCGTCCCCCTGCCCCAGCTGCGGGAAGGCCTTCGCCGTGGCCAGCCGGGTGGTGGAGCACCAGTGGGTCCGCACCAGCAAGCGGCCCTTCGCCTGCGCCACGGCCTTCGCCGCGTCCTCCAGCCTCTTTGAGCACCAGATGCTGCACAGGGGCGAGCGGCCCTACAAGTGCCCCGACTGCGGCACGGCCTTTGCCCAGTCCTCCCGCCTCGTCCGCCACCGCTGCACACACACCGGTGAGCGACCCTGTGCCTGCCCCCACCGTGCCTTCGCCCGTGCGGCCACCCTCAAGCGGCAGCAGCGGCTCCATGGTGGCCACCGGCACCGGCACGGCACCCTGCCAATGCCGGCAGTCCCTCTGCACGGACCACGATATCACCCGGCATGGAGGAACCTTGACTTCCCCATCCTAAAGACAAGCGGTTGAGAGAGGGCTGCACAGCCGGGGGAAAACCAGGCTAATTCTTGCCCCTTCCCGACGCAGAAGTGCACTGTTTCTACAGCAATAAGCTGCTTTCTGAAACCAAGATCAGGGACTAGACAGTTGGTAAAAATGCCTTCTCTCAGGTACCTGATAGCTGAGGCAATTAAAAGAAAATTAAGCTGACATTTCTAACTTGAAGTGTAAGAGATGTGCCGTGGTAAAGTAATTAAAAGTTACTGCTGGGAACATACTGTTTTCACCCACCTGTTGCAAAGAACAAAAGGGCAAGAAGCATTTTTGGTCCTTTTTTTTTTCCCTTTCTTTCTTTCTTTATAATTAATTGCTAGTTATTGCAGCATCCCCAAATGCTAAAACCCAAGGGTTTTCCAAATGACGACAGAGATATTTAGCGGTCAGTACCTGGTTTATCCAGCCTCACTTGGTGACAAACAACATTTTGCCAGCCAGATCTCCCTGCTCAAGTGATTCACATGAAGGGCTCAGAGCTTCATTTTCTGGTTTATAGCACTTGCCTGAAAGGTCTTTCCAGCAACTGCCTGGGAGTGGCTCCACGATGAAGCTGCAGCTCCAACTCTCGCTGTCTCTTTACTGTCCAGCATCATTTGCTTCCCTACCAGTTATACGGGTGTACCAGCTGCACCTGTGCCTCTCGGGCAAGGGAAGACCCACTGGCCATGCAGTGCTGTTGAAGGCATGTAAATATATCTGTAAATTATGATATATGAATGTGTTTATAATAAATGTGCTTGTATTGTAATAGTATTGTAGCTGCTGAGGGTGGGGGGAGCCTAGCTTTATTTTTCACTCTTGCAGTAATTACTGTTTCATCATTACGAACTGGATGCTGTGTCATAGCATGCGAACAGAGAAGGAAATAATGTAGTTAAAACTGGGGATATGCTGTGCATTTACATGAACTCCCCTGCCCTGGAGCTATTTTAAAGCTGCTGTTACACACATTAAGTGAATACACTGGAAATAAATACTCTCTATCTAGTCATGTATGCCACAAACAGTCTGAAAGAAAATCTCTTGTGATTTTAGCTCACATCTGCTGCTGTGGTCTTGACCAAATCCAGGTATCTGTACAGATGCATAGCGTATTTCAGTGTCTTACTGTATGCAAGGACCATGCATCTGCACATCTTCAGAAGTGAAGCAGGCCATGAGGTCTTGCACCTAACTCACAGATGTCTTCCTCAACCCAAGCCTGCGGGTATCCCTAGGGGCGAGGTTGGGTGCGTGAGGAGCAAAGGCTGGTAGGAGGCTTTGCAGCAGCCTCGTCTCAGCAGGGGCTCCACCTGTAGGACCACAGTCGCGAAGACGGACCTCAGCCTTCTCCACAGTGTACTTCTGTCGTGCTTCCACGCTGCTGTGCTGTACACGGGAGCTGACGTGCAGGTGAAGACGGGACCAGCTAACCATCTCTCTGTACTCAGGAAAGGCAGCCCCCAGCCTCCCAGCTCTCTGAGTAGGAAGCATCTCCCAACACTGCACCAGGTGAAAAACATCCCCAGTCCGCTGGATTTGGTTCCAGCAGCCGAGGCAGTGGGGTGTTAAGTGCCCAGATTTTCCCAGAGTGCTCCAACACAGCCATGCTTCCTGGCAAGCTCAGCTTCCATCCAGCAGATATTACACTGTGCCAGCAGGAATACTTGCGTGGGGTTGCACTGAACCATGTTACAGAGTACAGACTCTTCTCAATGCAAAAGTCAATGCCTTCTTTTCTTCAGGCTGCTGGGGCAAACCATTTTGCACAGTCAGGAGGCAGACTTCTACAAGCGAGTTCATCTTCTTTTTAGACAAGTAAGGTATAAATATGAAATCTAGCTAGCAACTGGTCCAGGAACTTATTAAATGTAAGTACTAAGACTTGAAAGCTACTAGCAATCTTCCTAAGAGGACGCACAAGGAAGGACAGTTAGATCCCACTATAATCTTGGGGTCTGGAAGATTGAATGCTGTATTGTACCTTCTCCCAATTCCCTTTCCCAAACAATGAAAACAAATCATTCATCACTCACACCACTTACCAAGCAAAAGTCTTCAGACTGAATCCTTTAACAAGTGCTAACACCTCAGATTTCAGTAACTCCTCTTTCTAAATTGCTGTCAATCCACCAGGCAATCCAGAAGAACCCACTGAAGTCACTGAACCATCCCTGCCGACACCACCAGAAGTATTTTCAGGAGCAGCAACAATGGTCAAAGCATTGAGGAAGAAGAAAATTAGTACAACCTCTAAGCAGGAAAACACTGTCTGGGAGAGTAGGCCAGCAAAACATGCTGACTCTTTTGGGGTATAACTTACCGTACTCAACAAAGAACATCCTTGCATTGAGGAAGATGTTTCTTTTTAAGACATGCCAGGTAGTTATTGGGAATAGCTGTTAAATGGCAAGCTGCTGGCTAGGCTACCTTCCTGTTACCTGTGCACAGCCCTGAGCCCAGGGACCTATTTCTTAAGAGTCCACTTGCAGCCAACAAGATGTGTGCTGGTAGCTTGTACAGAAACAGACCTGCTCAGAACAAATCACCACTGCTTTCAGATTTGAAGCATGTAAGCAACAATTAACATAAAACCCTTAGTTGAGAGAAGGAGTCGATAGCTCTGTTTTCTTCTAGCAGATAAAAGGAAAGCCATTACATGAACTGCATGAGCACATTCATTTGAGCATACACTCCTCTGGAAAACAACATTCCCATGTAGTAGGGAGCAGTTCCACAGCACAGCCATCCTACAGTGAATTTACAGGTGGGCTGCGCTCTGGTGCAGGGACCTGTATTACCTGCCTCATGGGCTAGCTCCCGTTCAGTGGTTCCTCTTTTAAGATGACTCTAGCCTTGCACGGGCCCACAATTTTTAAACTTCTCAAAGCATCAGACACAGCTGGGATCACCAAAATAAAACCACTGTTTTCCTTTCTACTTCCAGTATGTTATCCGAGGAAAATGCTATTCATCTGCCGTTCTGTTGGTGAGATCTCAGACCCTGCTTGTTTTCAGTCTGTAAGCAGGAAAACCACAGTGGGGGCTCCTTACGCCAACAGAAACGTTACAAGATCAGAGGCAGATCATCACACGATGAAGCCTCACTTTAAATAAAAGCTGCCTGCTCCAGAGATTTCAATGCCCTTTGTTCAGATTAATTGACAAATGATGGATTGCTTAGTGCTCCCTGTTTACATCAAAGACTCCTGCTTCAGACTCCTCCACGCAGGGAGAAGGCAAATAGTGTAAGAGGAGGATGATGGTATGCAGAGGAGCAGAGAGACTGTACAGCAGTAGCTTTTCCTTTGCACAACGTGCTATTTCTACACTCCACAAGCACGGGTGTATTTACCTTTGTTAACAAAGTAAGAAAATAGTACTGTAGCTGCCAAGGTGATTCCAGGTCAGTGAGGGTCAGGAGTCTGCAGTGCTGGAGCTACTCCAACTTCTTATGTCTTGAGACAATTTTTCTGTGCTGGAAATGAGTTGAGGAGAAGTGATATAGTGAGGGGACAGGAAAATTAGCAGAGAGCAAAGGGTATTTCTACATTCCACTGTTCACAAACACCATCCAGCAATCAAAAATACGCACACGACTGGGATCCCCTGCCTAGCTCCAGCCCTGTGCCTGTGTCCGAGTGCTTCCTGTCAGGCCCTGGCGATGGGGGCCTGTGAGCGAGTCTGCTCAGCACAGCATCAAAGGGAACTGCTTCTTCCATGGCCTTTCACAGGCACAAATGAGCTGACAGATACACTGGCTACTCTGAACAAAGAAAAATAACTTCTGCTGAAACCACACACTTCAAAACCTCTCTAATGAAGCAATGCTGTAAAGCGGGTATACTTGCTCACTCTCTTCCTGTTTCAGGTAGATATCGTGACTGGCTACGTCTGTTGTAGGTTATCAGAAACTCAGACTGACACTGTGAGAGTGTCAGGGCCTGGGAGAGATTTCCAAACCTTTATATTAAAAATGTAAAGTGCAGAAGTGATGATCTCTGGGTTAAATTAAGTTCCAAGGGATTTCCTGTAGCTTGCACAGGAGTTAATAGAAGTTTCTTTGAAGAGGGTTCAACACATTTTTCCCAGAAACCATCACACATTTTAATTACGCCTTTCACACATCCAAGCACTTTATATGCAAGTCAAGCTTCTAGGAAAGTATCTTTTTAATAAACTTTTAGTTAAGCCTAGTAGTTTTCATTTCACCAACCATTTACCCTTCCCATTAAATAGGTCTTTGTTCAAAACACTTTCACCATTATGCTCTTACAGGTACAAATTCCACCAACTGCTACACCAAAAATCAGAATAACTAGATGTTCTCAATTACTGCGACTGTCTAAGCAGAACAGTCACACAACATAAAGGTGCGCACAGAGCGCAGTTTAATTGGATATCAAAACCCCCTACAGCAATAGCATTGCATCCCCAAGGGAGAAGCAGGATGCTGAAAAGGGGAGACTGTAGTTGACAACTTCAAAGAGGGTTTAGAACATGAGGGTGGAAACTTAATGCATGATAGCTTCTGGAACAGCTTTGTCACCTTGCTATCTGCCCTCTCTCCAGATCATTTCAGATTGTGTTGAACAGTGTGGTCCCCACAGAACAGCACTGGTGACCTCTCTCTGCAGATCATTTACCCACAGCCTCCTTTCCGCCAGGATTTTTTTCATGCAAAGATCTTTCCTCTTAAGAGAGGCGAGGCAGCCCTCAGATAAGACCGACCCTTTGCTAAGGAGCCCCATCAAAAACCCCTCGGAAACCTAATACCGTACTGGAACTACCTGCAGAGGGGAGTTTGGAGAAGTCTCAACACACAGCTGTAGCGAACACACGTGGTACGCAGGGTCCAGTCATCCTGGCAGAGATATCTGCATCGTTTCAGAGACGACGTAACACATCGCTAAGAAGTGGGATACAGCTCCGCTCCCTAATCTGGAGACTTCTTTGAGGAATGAAATTAAAACGACCCATTAGTGAGGCCAGGAGAATTAGTCTCCCATTCATAATTAAGCTAAAGTGTTGCCACGGACAGCAGTTCAGCTTGATCTGAGCCAAGGACCACGACAGTACCCATAACAGTAAAACGCCTGCTCTCAGCTGTTGCATGGGTGGAAGGTGTTGAACAGCCATCTCCATTTTTTACTCTATGAAATATGCAAACAAATGGTTCAATTGGTACTTTACATTAAATAGCCTGGTAGTGAATGCAAAGGTACATGACCCCAAAGCTTTTCTTTCACTCTGCTGCACAACTTCCTGCTGAAAAGGCAGAACGCATTAGAAAGAAATGACTGAAATTACAGCAGCTGGCAGGGAAAAGGAAGCAAAGCTTTCTGACATGGAAAGAAAATTAAGGCTGCAACTTAAGGACAAACCAGATGCTTCTACCACAGTGGTTAACAGTAGATTAAGTGTCATTATTAAGTTTCAGACTTAAAAACCCCACTGCAGTAACTAAGACAATACATACCTCTTTGGAAATTACAGCCTTGGGGTATTTGGCAGCACCTGCCCGAGTCTGCCGGGCTACTTTCTATGGAAATTTTTCTTCACTAGCCATTCTTCACTAACTAAATCAAAGTGAAGAGTCTAGCAGACACTTTGGGTAGTACCCAGACGCGTCACAGAACACAAAACATGGTTTTGTTATGAGAAGCTTCCTTTTGTGTGAAAACATCTAAATTAAAAAGATTACTATGCAATGAGTACCAAAGGTGGCTTAAATTTGGTCTTCTGCTCTTTGAATTTTGTATTCTCAAACATTTCTTACTGTAATACTCAGCTGGACAGATTTAAAGTGCATGGTTCCATCAGGGACATAAATGTATTCAAATCCCTCACCCCAAGAACACGCACCGTCATAGCAAAAATAAAGCTTTTCCATTATTGACAGACATTCAACTAATCACACGAAAGTGTGTAAGGGATTGGGTCTCCCTTGGATAGAAACATTTATGAAATATAGCTGGTAACTGTTGAGTTTATTAAGGAATTGTTTTGTGGTGTTTTGCTTTTTTTAAATAACCGACATGACACTTCACCTCCAAATAAAAAAAAAAGTAACAGAAAGAAAAACTCATCAGAATGCAAGGAGAGAAGGGATAGAGGGACAACTCTGGACTGTTCTGACTAAGCAAAGACCTGCAACAACAGATCTCCAAACCCAGTGCCAAAGAGCCATCACACTCGAGAGGACAGGGCCAATTTATCCAGTGACCAAGACTGCAGAGAGAAGTCTCATAGCCCGTGCATCCTTGCAAAAAGCTCAAGCTGATGCATCATCAGTTCAGTGAATTGAGACAGTACTAGCACATGTGAGTGATTTCACTCTTCCCAAGTCTCACGTTTCATTACCCAGTGGGGTCTTTTTCATACAAAGCCAGTTTAAAGCCAGTGACTGCAATCTCTATCAGTCGCAGAACTCTCCAAGTTCCAGAGATCCCCATGATGTAGTGTTCCCTATCAACCACTGCTGGGAAGTGGGTCTGCGCTGGCCAGAGCGCATGCAGTGCCATGCTTTCTCCAGCCCAACCAAGCAGGCCTCGTTCAGGTAAGAAGCAAACAAGGAGACCACAAGCACAAGTGAGCTTAATAATTAAGGTTTGTCCAATTTGTGTGTGCGCTCATGCCTCCGTAGAGTACCTGACTCGGTGAAGGAATGACCACAGTAATTGCAAGAGTAGGGCTTCTCTCCAGTATGGATGCGGTGATGGCGCTGGAGCGATGCCAGCCGGGTGAACGTCCCTCCGCACTCCTCGCAATAGAAGGGGCGCTCCCCGGAGTGAGTCTGCTGGTGTCTTTTCAGCCTGAGCAGCTGGATGAACGCCATGCCACATTCCTGACACTTATAGGGCTTGTCTTCCCGGTGGATCACCTTATGTTTGGAAAGCAGGTTAGGCTTATCAAAACCTTTGCCGCATGTTGGACAGGCGTAAGGTTTATAGTCGTCTTCCTCAGACTTTTGGCTTTCTGCACAAGGCTGATCGGTGTACTCAACAGTGTGCTGGTTACGGTGCACTATCGACCACGGGTTCCTAGCCATGCCGTTTCCCAAGATGACCATGGAGCGCTCTATTTTGTGCACGTTGCGTAGGTGCCTCCAGACATCAGCCGTGCGAATGAAACCCTTGTCACACTCTGGACATTTGTGTGGCCTGTCACTAGAATGAATGAGCTTGTGCATTCGCAAATTGGCCGCACGGAAGAACTCTTTGGCACAGACGGGACATCGGTATGGGTTTTCCACAAGGTGAGTTCGCTTATGTTCCTGCAGCTCGCTCATAGCCTGGAAAGAGGAACCACACTTCTTGCACCGATATGGCAAAGCTTCCTCAGAGACAGGCTCCAGGTCCTCATCAAACACACCAGCAAGAATGGCATTTTCATTATCGTCGCGTAGTCTTCTCCACGGTTTCTTGGACCGCTCAGAGGAACTGTGCTCTACATCTTTATCTTCACACTGCAGGTCAAAGTTGGTACTGGAGGGGACAAATACCCCAGCTGTACTCTCACCTTGTTTCTGGTAATAGGTCTCATAGCCTTCTTTGTCTTCACACTGCAACTCTGCAGGAAGCTCCTGCTTACCTGAAGGTCCAGCAGAGTTGCAACGAGGACTGCATGTCTGCGAATAATTCATGTCTACCTCCTTCTGGAGGCTAGATGTGTGGCCCACCTGCTTAGTGGTCTTTCTGGAATAATTTGAATGCTTCTCACCTGTGTCACAAATGTTATTCTTAGAGTCCCAGTCCACATTCACATCCATCCTCGGAGGCATACGCTGTGTTCATCTGTAGCTCATCGATGATGTGTATACCAAGAGCTTCAGGTCTTTCATGGTAAGTCCACCTCATTCTCAGCTCTCTTTACAGTCCTCCCTAGAAAATAACACACCCATTTTATCAGTTATTTTTCTGATAACTTTACATAAGGTAAAGTTATCACAGTGAAGATTTTTTTTCTGATTAAAAGAATGGGACAGACTATTAGTAACGCAGTAGGAGAAAGAGACTCATCTACTATTATAGATGTATGAAATATACAATGTACAAAATACACAGAGACTATATTTAATGAAGTTAAATCCTTTATCATAACCCAGCCTTCACTACAAATTGATAAACAATTTCCATTTTAAATTCACCTAAAGATGAGAAATATTCATAACTCTGGCGTGCAAACACGTTAGGCAAAGTCCTACACCATAGCTGCCCCCACCACAGGTCTTTTTCCAAGGATTCATGTTTTACCTTGCTAAATACGAACTAGGAGCACCAGTCACAAGCTGTTTTCTTTCAGAAACTAGTTCAGTAATGCAATGAGATCCAGAAACTGTGTCAGTCAAACATGCAAAACCAGAAGCAATGTATGGAAGGGGGTTCTGGAGCGCTTTTGGCCTCCCATCCTGACCAGCATATTGTAATTGTCTTGAGGATATTTGGGGTCCCGGTGCCACTACCAGCTAGCACCATGCAAAGAAGACATATGCAAGGAAAGGCATGAAAGAGCTGTCCAGAAAGCTTCCTAATCACCCTCCCACGCTTCAAAGCACAGCTCCAGTAGTCCTCCAGAGCTGGCCCACTGGAACAGCTTCAAATTCTCTGGGTAAACTCCCTTTGCAAAGACCGGCCTCGCTAGCAGAAAATCTAAGCAATGGTAATTGGTCAGAAATACCTGTGTGAGTCACAGACTTTCTTGTGAAGAAGATGCTTTCGTTTATGCCATGCCAAAGTGTGGATTCACAAGAGATTTTCTAGATTGGTCCCAGCAGCCTCTCTTGACAGCAGCTCCACAGGGAGCTTTCACTCACCTGGTTTAAACCTGCATTCACACCGAATTGCTAGTCTAAGCTCAGAAATTGCATTTTTCCCACCCTGACGGATAGCTTGGCTGCTCCTCCAAGCCCCACCTTCTCCTTCACATCCACTTTTCGTATTCCCTTTACTCCCACTGCTTCTTCACGTCCTCTTAACTGCTTTTGTCTGGGTAAGACTTCTCTGAATACAAGTACACAGATATATAAAAACACAAACATGTAAAAATGTACATATTTCTGTATTTCCATGCAAACATAAATAAAAAGCTACTAGTTTCAGTAGGTTTAAATAGTTATAAGGACAGTATAGCAATGGGCTTTAAGTGAAAGGTCTTATTCACATCTCAGAAAAGCCAGCTTCATTCGAGACACAAGCTGCGCTTTCTTCTGCTCCAACACAAGAAAACAAGCCTGAATTAGCCTTCTTCATTAGTCACTGCCTGGAACAGAATGGCTCAAGTCCCCCCCCCCCCCCCAACTTTGGCTGTTCCCGTTAATTTAATAACGCCTGCACGAGGGCAGGAATTACTCCTCACCTCCCGCACTGGGGAACAGATCCGCTCTCTCCTTTGTTGAAGAAAAACTTTTCGGGGGAGGCTGGCACCACTTGGCTTAAGAAAACTCCCTGCCAAAGGCCCGTCTGGTTTCCACGGGGAAGGGGATATCAAAATCACAACATCGGCTTAAAAATAAAATTTTTTAAAATACATAAAACGAAATAAATAAATAAATAAAGGTTTGTGGGTTGGTTTTGGGTTGGTTTTGGTTTTTCCCACCTCCCCAGGCAGAATGAAACCCCAAACTTTTCCCCGTGCCGCAGGGGACCATCCCGCCCGGCGGCGGACGCCGGGGTGGGTGGGCGTGTGGGCGTGCGTGTCCCTCTCCCTCCCGCAGCACGGAGCGGCATCGCGCCCGCCGCCCCCGCCCGCCCCCACCCGCGGGTACCTGCGGGACTCCCGCGCCGCGGCCCTCGGCCCCGCCGCCACCGCGCAGCCCCTCGCGCCGGCGCCCAGGCCCCCGGCGGCGGCGGCGCAATCGCAGGGCGGCGCGGCGAGGCCCGCAGCGGCGTGCGGCTGCCAGCAGCGGGGCGGGACCCGGGCAGCCCCCCCTCCCCGCCGCGCCAACCCTCGCTCCGGCAACGCCGGCCGGGTGGGCCGGGACCCCTCCTCCCCGGCTCCGGCGCCCGTTTCGAACTGCTGCGGCAGCGGCCGGCGGGGCCGGGAGGCGCGGAGCGCCGGCAGCCTTCTCCGCGAGTGCAGCGATCCCCGGGGCGCCCCGTTCCCCGGGGCGCCCCGTTCCCCGCGTCCTGCCCTCAGCTGGGATAGAGCTCATCTTCTTCACCGAAGCTGGTGTGAGGCTATGGTTTGGACTTGGGATGACACAGAACAAGGGGTAACGGTTTTAAACTAAAAGAGGGCAGATTTAGACTAGATCTAAGGAAGAAATTTTTCACCATGAGGGCGGTGAAACCCCGGCCCAGGTTGCCCAGAGAGGTGGCAGATGCCCCATCCCTGGGAACATCCCAGGTCAGGTTGGACGGGGCTCTGAGCAACCTGATGGAGTTGAAGATGTCCCTGCTCACTGCAGGGGAGTTGGACTAGATGGCCTGTAAAGGTCCCTTCCGACCCAAACTACTCCATGATTCTGCATTTTCAGTTTTTGCTAAGCAGTCAAGGACTGCCCAGCTTCTCGCCCCACCAGCGAGGAGGCTGAGGGTGCACAAGAAGTTGGGAGGGGTGACAGCCAGGACAGCTGACCCCAGGGATATTCCATACCATATAACATCATGCTCAGCATACAAATCAGGGGGAAGCAGAAGGAGGGGTGGACGTTTGGAGTGATGGCGTTTCGTATTCCCAAGTCACTGTTACACGTGATGGAGCCCTGCCTTCCTGGAGATGGCTGAACCCCTGCCTGCCGATGGGAAGGTGAATGGATTCTTTGGTTTGCTCTGCTTGCGCACACAGCTTTTGCTTTCCCTATTAAACTGTCTTCATCTCAACCGGTGAGTTTTCTCACTTTCACCCTTCCGATCCTCTCCCCCATCCCACCAGGGGGGAGTGTGTGAGCGGCTGCGTAGGGCTCAGCTGCCGGCTGGGGTTAAACCACGACACCCCCACCCCGCAATGGCAATACCTGTGCATCTTCCCACAGAAGACTGGCGGTGATTGAGTTAACTTCCAAGCTTTGCTTTGTCCCAAGAAACAGGCTCTGCCATGGCCCCAGCTTCTGTGTCTTGCTTCCAACTTGCATGAATATTTCTTCACCCTGAGTGCCCAGAACCGCACGCCGTGTCTTCAGCAAAGTCCCATCACGGCCTTTCACAGCAGCACTGTTTCCTTATTCCTAGTAGAAGTCCTTTGCTCCATACATCCTAGGATCCCATTTGCCTTTTTCAAAGGCCACAGTATGATCACAGTCCCTAGGCCTTCCCAGGCTCCTTTCCTCCATCTCTGATAGCCAATAACCCACCAATTTGGAGCAGAAATTTTCACCATTTCTCTATCACCATTTTCTGGAAAACTTCTTATTCTTCTGTGGCTCTGCAGCCATCCCTCCTGTTCATACTCCCTGTCAGCACATTTCATTCCCACATGTCAATTTTTACCTTCCCGTCATTAACTTAACTGTTCAACAGGAGCCGCCCGAGGTCCAATCCCCCAGGAGCACCGCTGAGAAGCTCCCAACAGCTTCCATTCAACTACCATCAGTGGTCCCTGACCCAGGCCCCTCACAGAGCTTTGCGTTCATCCCCCCGTTATCGTACTGACCAGTTCTGCGCCTCATGCAGTCGAAACTACTCTCCAACATCACTGAGTAATCTCGCAGAGATTACTCCTGCTTTTAACACTGCAGTTATGTTACACACTGGACAGCTATCTTGCTGGAGTAAGTTCCATTAATTTTGGAAACAGGCTTCTGTGATTAACAGAAAATACAGAACTGAAATTAAAAGTGAACAGGAGTGTACATTAGTAGCATGCAAATATGGAATATAAAAATGCTCAAACTTCTGCTTTTTTGTGATCTCACAGATCTCTAAACATGAAAACAGAAACTCCTCTGCTGGAAGTTGAGGGTGAGCAAAAGAAACGTACCTACTCCTTTCACACAGAAAAGCGAGCTACTTTTGAGAGCAGAGTAAGTGGCAGTTTAGTTTCTTCAGATTAGGCAGTTAGAGAATAAAACATTCCTTTAATGACAGTCCTTGAATCCCTGAGAAACCCACATGCTCCTTTGTATGGCAGACCTTGAGGAGAAAGAGCCATCATTCCAACTCTCACAAACTAGGGAAAAAACCTCAGAAGATTTTCATTATTTTCATTGTCATTTTTCTGAATTTAAAATTCTTAGCCATTTCTTGCTGCAATACAGTAGCTGGGCAGGGTAAAGGCTTTCTTCCACCTAGACCCAAGACACACGGAATCATGTACCCCTTCCACTTCCCTTGCGGAAGACAAACACACAACCCTCCCCTTGCTCATCAGTTCTCATAAGGAAAACTCTAGTAATATATAAGCAGATACAGCACCAGTATCTCCACAGCCAAACATGCTTGTGTAGGGTGCAGGTGATGAATGGACATTTTTAAAAAATCCAAATCATGGTTTGTTATGACTAATACATTAAAACATGAGAGGATGCATGGAGAGAAGAGATGGACGAGTCGTTCTGGCCAGGTGGGCTATGCAGCCCTAACAGCGACACTTCTGCAAAACCAGCACCAGGTGGTGGTAATATAGACAGCAACACCGTAACTTAAGAAACCACGTGCGCACAAAAGCTCTAATTTAACACGTCAGTCTTAAAAGCGTAGGTGCCCCGATGAGTCCAGCTAGTCCTTATCACACATCTCTTTTGACTTCAACCTGATACAACGGCAGCATTTCCTCTTGCGGCTGCCAAGGAATGGCCTAATGCCAGCAAACAACGATCTTCCTCATAGGGATCATGGAGGAAATGATCAAAGCATCTCCAGAGATGGGTTCCAGGTCCTCCTCCTCCTCCTCAAAAGCACCACTAAGAATGATGCTTTTATCATCCTCGCTTATCCTTTCTTGAGGTTCCTTTAGAGTGTTCAAAGGAAAAGCGTTCTAAACATTTATCTTCACACTGCAGGTCAAAGTTGGTGGGTTTGTTGAATTACGCTTCTGGTAGTAAGTTTCAAAGATCTCCTCTTCTTTGCAGTGCAGTTCTATACGGATTTCTTGTTGGACTGAAAGTCTAGCAGGATGAACCCAGCAAGATTACTCACCATCCACTAGAAAGTGGTGAGTAATCTTCCTCCATCTCCACCTCCACCTGTGGGCTGGTGTTGCAAGCCCACCCTTCCCGAGGCTTGTCTGGAATCACCTCAGTGTTCCTCACCTGGGTGACAACTGTCATTAACAGAAACCAAGTCCACCTCCATCCTGTGGTATCATATAGTGCTTATGTGGTAGTAATTGTGGAGACAGGCAGTACAAATTCCTGTGACCGCTCATGGTTGGCTCCTTGCATATCAGCTTCCTTAGAAAAGAAACAAGAATTTCATTATCCGTCAGGAAAAATTAGCATCTAAGATGTCAGTTTAATTGAAAATACTTTAGTATTAAAATGGTCTGGAGTGTTCTGCATTATGTATCTCATGGGTTAGATCAAGGACCCAGGGCAACTCTATTCAGTACACCGTGTCTTTTGGTGTTGGTCTGAGATGAGACAGAAAAGGACTTCTACGGCAAGGTAGTAAAACCGGCATGTACACACCTCAACACTTAGGCCAACAAAAGCATCACCACACTCATAAAATTCATGAACACAGTCCCAAAACTAGCCTCTTCCTTTCAGTAATGAAGAACAGGCCACTATACTAATGTTTCCCTTATAACCTAAAATAAAAAACAAATTTGGAGGTTTTACCTCATGTGCATTGGTCTTCAGACGATTATACTTAGCTTTATCATGTTCCACGTATTTTCATTTTTCCTCCCAATACTGAGGTATTTAGAATGTGTTCTGTCTTCTATTTCATATGTTGCATTTATGAGCACATGATTTCATTAAATTCTGCATTCTAAGCCTTTTCTATCAGCCTTGATGAGTTATCCCAGCACACACAAAAAAGAAGCTGTAATCCTCAAGGGGGTGCCTCAAGAGGCAAAAAAAAAAAAGTGAAACACTTATCTCTTTACAATATTTGATTCCTATTAAAATTATGTTATCGGTGGTTTGTACCCTTCCTGCATTTATACTCCCAGCACACATACATGGATCCCAAATCCTTCTTTTTATTTAAGCTACCCCACTTGCACGTGTTGTAAATGTGAAGAGTCTGGCAGGACAGATGAGTGCCTGTAGCCTATTTGTCAGTTAGGAATGTTTTTTCTTTTAAAGGATCAGACCCTATGCTCCCATGTTTACGTTAAATTCATCAAAATATGCAAACTTGCTTGCTGTCACAATGGGAGCTTAATATATTTTATGAAGGGTTTAAAAAATCACATCCCATCAAATTTGAATTTTTATTGGCCTTACAAGTTTCTCCCCTGACATCTGGCTACTTTGTTTTAGGACTGCCATAAACACGCTGAACATCTGAGAGCTTCAGACTCTTCAACACAATACAAAACCAAAAAAACCCACCACCAAGTTTTCTTCTAAGTAGGAGCTGAATTCAGAGAGACTTAACTGATACATGGCTGAAGCTTGAACTTTTAACTCCCCAGGGGAAAGATGGGCTCCCTTTAACACACTGAACTCTAGTGAAAGACTAGAAATAACTGTTTACTGTTAGAGACACTGAATTTTGCCAGAACACCATCACAGCACCCAACAGCAAGCGCTCTCCTACCAAAGCTGATTACACCACATGCAACATGCTACAGCCACAGAGAGGGAGAGCGAGCAGCCAACACTCCAGCAGTACCCTGCTGAGAGTGCAATTAAAAGAAGGTTCAGGATCTCTGCTGCTGTCCTCTCTCAAATCACCTGGAGCAAGGAATCGTTCCGCTATCTCTAGCCAGCTCCAGCCTCTTATCGTAACATGCTTTCTTCTGTGAAGCTTGCCAGGATCTTCTAGGTCTTCAGGTCCCAATCAACTGGCATCTCATAAACGAAGCATTTGGAAGAAACAAACATATTGAGAAAACAAGTCCTAACCACAGCAAAAGTCAGATACAGCTACAAAACCTAGAGTCAAGCTGTCAAGAACATGGAACAATTAACAGGAGGAAACTAAGCAAGGACTGCAAAAAGCAGGCTAGTCAAGTAATAACTTTCTGGCATGCTTTAGTTTCTCAAACTTACAGTTTTCTTTGCACGTATCAATCTAGACTGTCAGCACATTTGCATGCAAAACCATTGTCTGATTTTGCAAACATCCCTAGCTCTGCTCAAGCGCTGAACGTGCAAGACTGTAAAGGAGTCTGTAAAGCAGTAACTTGACCCTTCTGGTGCAGGACAGAAGGTGCATACGCAAGACCAGCCATGCTCTACGGCTTCCTGCGACGACTGGCTGCAGTCTGAGAGGAGATGTAGATCTGCACGTGTACCTTACACACACTCAGCTTTAAAAACCCATGAAATACATACACAAGCTTGTTAAAGAGTTAAAGGGGAAATCTCTTACCTGCTGAACAGTTCTCTCAACACTCTTAATAGGTACTCACTGGTTTTTATTGTACCCCTCGGATTACTTTTGACTCAGAAAAGCATTTGATAATCTATTCAAATACCCACTCAGCATAAGGGGATTTTACCGGCATACCTGATGAAGCCTAAGTGGGATATTTTTAGTGGTGCCCCAGGAAAACACACGCTCTCTACGAGGTTGTGGTTTTTTCTTTTTTTTGATTAAAAAGGAAACTGAGGGAGCAGCTCTGGCTGAAGCACGGCACTTCACCGGAGCCACCCCAAAGCCCCGCGAGGAGCGTTCCCCAGCCCCCTCCGCCAGGGCCTGTCCCCGGGGCAGAATGGCGATGGGCAGGCGGAAAGCTCACCCAGCGCCACTCCCCTCTGGCCCCACCCGCCATCTTGTGGCGGGAGCAGCTGCACACCGCCCCCGCTGATGACGCGTCGTGACCCCGCCCCAGTCTGACGGACAGGTCCCGTCACCAATGGGCGACCGCAACCCGGCTTGACATGTCAACAAACCCACGGTGCAGCCTCACCCACCGCCGGCCCCCCTCAAACCTTCCGGTGACCCACGCATCCGGAGCCCGGCCCCCGGCACACCTCCAGTGACCGGCACAGCCAGAGACCAGCCCCTGTGACACCCGCGGCGGGACTTTCACAGCGGGAGCCTGGCTCCTGTCACACCTCCAGTGGGACTGTCACAGCTCCAGTGGGACTGACACCCAGAGACCAGCCCCGTCACACCTCCGGTGTGCTTGACACAGCTGGAGGCCAGGTCCTCTCACAACCCTTTGTGTGAGTGACATACCCCCGTCACACTCTCAGTGTGACTGACACCGCCAGGGACCTCCCCTGTCACACCTCCAATGTGACTGACGCAGCCAGAGGCCGGCCCCCTTCACACCCGAAGTGGGAATGACACGGTCGCGGACCAGCCCCAGTCACTCCCCCAGTGTGACTGACACCCAGTCACCAGTCCCTGTTATTCCCTCACTTTGACTGATAACAGCCAAACACCAGCCCCCACCACACCCCCGTGCGACTGCCATCTGGAGACCAGCTGCCGTCACACCCCCAGTGGGACGGACACAGGCAGAGGACCGCCTCTGTCACGCCCTCGGTGTGACTGACACCGGCAGGGACCGCCCCATCACACCCCCAGTGTGACTGACACAGCCGGCGACCAACCTCGTCACTCTCCCAGCGTGACTAAGGCTCTGAGACTGCCCTGCTGTCACACACACTCGTGTGACTGACACAGCCAGGGACCAACCCCTTCTCCAACCCACCAACGTGACTGACACTCTAAGACCACCCCTGTCTGCTGACAGGTCACACCCCCATGAAGCTGACGCAACGACCCCCATTCGGAGACCAGCCCTTGTCACGCCCCCAGTAGGCCTGACACAGCCAGAGTCCAGCTCCCACTACAGCCTCTCAGTGTGGCTGAAACACCCAGAGACCTATGCACCTCCACAGCTGTAGTATGACCGACACCCAGCAACAACCCCACTGGCACCCTGCACGCAGGCCCAGAAAACCTGATGGCAAACGGTACCAGCACGCCTACCGCTCCCTCGGTACGCCTGACAGGGATCAGTCACCTGTCACAGCCCCTCACGGCTGTGACGCACCCCCTCCTCGCACAGCCAGCGAGCCCAGGCCATGTCCGTCTGTGGGGCTGAGGAAGAGGTGGCAGGGGTCTCGCTAGACAAAACCAAACCCAACAGGAGACGGTACCGCCACGCTGTAGGGTCCTTAGCCATGGAAAACACCTCGTCAGAGCACAAAGGACCCCAAAACAACTCAAAGCACCCTGTCTCCATTACCTGTTCAAGGCCATCTGCTCCATCCTTCTCCAAAACACACCCCAGAGATGGGAAGGATATTTGCCTTCTGGAGGTCTTTAAAACAAACGAATTCTTTAGCTGCCAGGTGAAAATCATTGGCATGCAACTGTAAGAGGGTTAGAGATGCTGAGGCATGGTGTGACACAGCTCCTTTTCCTGTACTTCACCCCAATTTCATGCTGACAACCTGCATCCCAGCTTCTCAAGACTTTTTTTGCCCATTCCCCCCCCGAGTCTTACATAGGTCCAACAATTCTAGGGACAATTTGCAGTTCCTAATCGAAAGTCGTGGCCTTTGGAAGACTGAGCACTCTCCTGGGGACATCGGTTCCACCAGCTTATCAGTACAGCCTTTGTCACTGCTGTTACACACAGTCAGCACAAAGTTTTTCACTGAACATCTTCCGGCTGTACGTTAACACACATTTTTAACAACACGGGATGCCTGGATACAGCGTGGATGTCCAACAGCAGAGGCCGTGCCCCCGAGCCGGGGTCTGGCACGCCTGTTACACGCTGTGATTTATTCTCAAACCAGCTGAGCTGCCCACAGATAACGGAAAAATGACTGCACGGGAGAGCGTGAGTGCACGGCGCGTGTGTGTGCATATGAGCAATCCCCTAAATATACAGGCTGTATGGGAGAAGCCTGAATAGATCCAGGACTCTTTGCTAAATCAAGTCAGGGGTGTGATGCCTGTGCGATGCAGATGAGCTGTCATATTGTCTCCCACACAAGACCGTCTCCAAAGGAACCTACACCTACTGCAAATATCCTGCAGCATATGGACATTTATAGGTCAACCTGGAAAGAGTGAGAGTAATAATTGTCAAAAAAAATCAGGAATCCAAATAATTTTCCGGTGTTATTTTGGAGAATACAGGCATGGAACAGGTTGAATTAGACACACCTGAGCGCCATTAGGAAATGTCAGATAGCCTCTAAAATGTATTAGAAGGGGAAAAAAAATGCCTCCAGCTTTCTTGTGCGAGAAGAGAATGCAGTACGTAAATAAGATTCCCTAATACAAATCAGTGCTGGAATGAATTTGCAAGCATATTCTAACCCTGCCTTGTGACGGGGACAGAGTCTGGGGTTTCATCCCAGCCGCCAGAAACATCATCAGGCTGAAACTCTGACAGAAGAGCTGCACTTTCATTGCAGGAGCCACCGTGATGTATAATCCAGGAACTCCTGCTGTAATGATTTCAGAGCAAACCCAGAATATTTGTTACCCTTCTCTAAATTGAGCTGGGGAAAAAAATAACTTCTGGTGCCAACTGTATGAAAACAGCACATGTATCTTGACAGCATAGCTCTAGGTGATGTAAAAATGAAGACCAACCAATGATGCAATATTCTAGGTGTTGGGGGAGGAAGGGGACTGGCAGACCCTGAAATCTGTTTGTGTTTCCACACTCTCAGTATTCACCTCCGGCATGTACCTGCCACATCTCCCAGTTGTATGCACCATCCTCAGTATATTTTTCCAAAGCTTCAGTCTCTAAAAAGAGCCAAACCCTCTGTTGACTGATGCTTCTGCTGGAGAGGTGAGATTTCTATAATTAGCATCAGAGAGAATTTGGGGAGGGACCTGTCTCTTTTTTTCCTCACTTTATTTTTTGGGGGGGTAAATTTAGATGTGGCGCATTTAAAACGAAACGTTTTACTTAAAACATCAGCACATCAGTTCATAATTGCAGAGTGGGGAAGAGGAGAGTGTCAGTATTTGAAAAAACATTACATTTGCAGGGAAGTGACTGAAGCGTTTGCACAGAAGGGGGCAAATGGAGATAAGACAGGCAGTCTGCTTGCGTTCAGCTGTCGGGAAACTTGTACAGCAGGGATTTACCCTTTATCAGAGAAGCAAGGGGGGAAAAATGAAAAACTACAGAAACACCTGCTTTCCTTTCTCTCCTATCTGTGCAAACTCTCATTAGATGAATTATTGGACCGCAGCTCGATCAGCAGAGACAGTCCCTTGCCACCAGAACGGATTCCGCTCACATCTCTGCTGGCATCCACTTGCAGGACCGTGCTGGGGACAGTGTTCATAAAGGTCACACCACTCAAGGGAGCGAATCCCTTTGCCCTGAACGTTGTGGTCACTGCTGGGATGACCAAGGTGCCCATCTTTGCACATTTGTATTAATGCCTTTTCATTTGGCTCCTGTTTGGTTTTCTTTGTTATAATCCTCAGGAAGGGTCAAGGCATAAACATCCCTTGCCAATAGGCAGCTTTTGAGCCCAGACTGGCCATTTTTTAGCCACTGCAGTCTGTCATCTTCCACGAAAGAGAAACTTGGAGTGAAAATAGTCATGTGGGACTCAGCGGCAGAGAAGCTTTGCCTTCAGCCCAGCAAACACTCCATAAGACCCTTCCTCTGGCAGGACCCTCAACCTGTACTTTCCCGGGCGTACGAGGTGGCTGTGGCGGTACTGGCAAGGTTCATGCCTTCATCATAGCTTTCCAGGCTGAATTGCTCCAGCAAAATCCCTTTGCAGAGCCCACAGCTACTGCCTGCACGAGAAGGACACCCAACTTACATTAAACACACAAATATTCCAGCAAAACCCCTCTAACTTAGGAGGCACAAAAGGTTCTGCTTTGATTTGCATTTAGCAGCCTTCCTGACCTGAAGTATAACAAGCGCAGTATCATCTTCTTACACCAGGGAGGTATCACAAAATGCTTACCTGAAATGGAGGCGTCTATTCTCCATCTGGTAGGAAAACAAGCTTAACATTTAAAACCGTCTGCAAGGTGGGAGCAAATGAAGTCCTGAATGAGTGCAGAAGGGAACAGAATGTCAGAAAACTAAACAGGCAATTGCTGATAGATTATCTGGAGACACAGGCTAACGCCAAACAAACCAGGGGAGAGAGGTTAAAATATAAAAAAGCAGCTGATAACCGAAGCACTGCTCCAGTGTAGAGTGTGGTGACAGGCAATCTCCTTCTTGACATCTCTGTCTTTGCTTTTTATGAAACTCTGTGGTTACTCAGATTAAAAACCATCACTTGCATGAATCCAGCTACCGTTATTCACATAATTTTACACATATATACTCTACAAGTGCCTCTGTGACTTCACATGGAAAGTAAATCTTACTTTATATAAAACTCTCTACTTGCCAGATAAAATATAAGTTGCCCTAGATTTTTTTTCCCAGAGAACTGAAACTTGAGCTAATGAATCAGAAAATGTAAAATGATCAGAAAACACCTAGAAAAAGAGGTTAAAATAGTTATTCTTGTTCAGCTGAAGAATCTATTGGTTATCTGTCCTAGATTTAATTAGTGAAAACCACAAAGACTGGACATCTCAGCACAAAATTTCTGACCTGAGCCCGTTTCATATTTGACAGGATAAAATACTGCTACTTAGAAGAGCTAGCTGAACGCCACCGACGAAGAGTGCATGCTGATGAGCTTTCAGAGGGGAAAGGGCTTTACAAACGCAGCCCCATTTTGAGGAAACATATTTGAGAGGCTCAACAAGTGTGAGGAGTAATCAGGACACAACCTGGGTTCCTCCGGGTGCCCAGGGCTGCCCTGGGGTACGATTCTGGCTGCTGCGTCCTTTTGGGTGACTCTTAAACCGAAGGATCACGGGCAACACAGAGCAGCCAACATAATCAAAGCCACTGTCGGAGGTAATAACTTCAAGATTCCCAAACCGCTTATAAGTACATGATACCCATATAAAAATTAATGACCCGTTAGCTGCAAACAGCAAAGTACAAGGCAAAAACAGATTTGTTGATGTATCTATTTGCCATTTGCTGCCTATCCTCACGCTAAAAGTGTTTCTGGTTATGGTTACTGTTAATTGCTTTTTATCTAACAGTGGAGCTAAGAGGTTTCAGCTGAGCTGGGGTTTCACAGTATCAGGCAATTACAGACACATCCAGATGCACAAAAATTCCCTGGCTTGTCATCTGGACAAGGCAGAACACAGCGAGTTATCTCGGGCCTAAAAAGAAGTTTCTGATCTGGTAAAAAATACCTGACTGTCCAAGGAAGCATCAAGGAAGGTGAAAAAATGAATCACCGCCTCCTTCTGCTTCCTCTGTTACAGCTCACAGATTAAAAATTCATCCACGGTTGCTTGAATTTTAACTCATCAACAGGAACACACAGAAGCGTCGTATTTTCAAACACACCACATCTTCTGAAGACATTCCTCCCAAGGAGGGCTTCCTCGTGCGGTGTCATTATCTCCGACAGATCTGCTTCGGAAATTTCCTCTCGGGGCTCCTCCAAGTTGACAAGTGAATTCTCTGCATCAGAAATATTTGTTCAGAGGCTGCCAGGCTCATCAGTCACTTGCCCGAGGAGGAGGCAGTCTGGGGGGGGTTCTGCTCTTCCCCCTCCTCTTGCCACTGCAGAAGTGACATTATTGAGGGGACGGTGACTACAGTCCCATGCGTGGGCCACTTGTCTCCCTGTGACACTGCTCGTTTCTCAGTGTCAGGGCTGGGAACCTCACTGGTCCTCATGGCCAAATCACAAACACGCTGAAGGCAAGGGCCTAACCTGGATTGGCACGAGCAGGACTTCCAGCCCCTTGGGCATCCTCCTGCTCTGGGGATAAGACATCCCTGCTGGCTACCATCCACCGACACCGGGCTAATTATTTGAGACCTATCCAGGCAGAAGGGGAAAACAAACATCGCCCTGTCCCTCCCCCGAAATCGCATTGTTTAACACACACCTTTGGTCTGATGGTAATTCTTTGTGGACTGTACAAGTGATTTATGGCATCTCCGTGTAGCATCATGGGTGGACGAGGAGAGGATGGCTGGGTATCAGGCAGCATCTAGACTGGTGGGTTACCAAAGGGCTCTGACAGCTCCTGATTTACTTAATGAAGAGCTCCTTCCTACAGCTCTGACTGCCGCTTCATCGTTCATCATTAACGAAGCACTTCAGTGTCTTATCTCTGAACAGTGAGATTTCTTGTGTACACATAAATCAGCCTCTCTCTAGCAAGAAAGCTCAGTTTTCACCTAGCCAGCTCTTTCTGAAAGCAAAGGCTCTGCCACAAGAAGGAAAAATACCTTCCCATTTTCGTTCTCAGACATACTACATGACAGTCTTTTCCCTTTCAAATGTTATTCACCACTTTTCATTCCATGTTCACCAATTATTAAAATTATTTGGCTTAGACAGAGACAAGCAAAGCATAGCGTAGCTGCTGCTTCTTGTTTTTTCATTTTCTGTGGTTTCGTCACACAAGTGAAGATTTGATTTTGTCTCTTTGAAAGATGGCTAAGGACTCATTTGTCATGATTATTCCACTTTTAAGCTGGTGCTGCTCCGCTACACAGCTGAAACCAGATGAACCCAGTGGTGAACATGTCAGGTTTTGAAAGGTGCCGCAGGAGAAAAAAGCATTATTAGTTCATCCCGCTAACAAAGGTATCATGCTGGATTTTCAGCCTCATTGTTACTGCTGTGCCTACGGTTTCTGAAGCCAAAAGACGAAGACTCATTAATTAACAAAAGGAGCTGGGAGATAATCTTGTGTTTAAGTTATTGGAGTGGGACCTGGGAGAACTGGGTTGATTTCTCAATCCTGGACTGGTTGCTATGTGATCTTATTCAAATCACAGCATGGAGATAAACACAAAACGTCGGCAGTGCCAGCTCCCCAGAGGCTGCAGGCGCTGTGGGCAGGGGCTGCTGCACATTGTATTTTTCATTATTACCAGCTGGAGTCAGTTCTGCTGTAAGTCAAATGGAAATAACCCCCCAACTCTAAATGCATTTTGCGTTCTGCAACCAGCCTTTGCTCAAGCTTGCTATTTTTCCAGAATCTCCTTGTGATCGACTAAATCACTCCATTTAATGTTTTTCCCCTTTCTTCTGTTTCCTAGTGAATGTCTTTACCTTCTGTCGGTTGCAAATGTGAACGGTTTTAATTAGGTGCTGCTGAAATGTCTTTTGCAGTTTGGCATCCTGTTTGGTTTTGTTCCTCTCGTTCTCTTTGCAGTTCTGTTCCTTCCCACATTGCTTATGTTTTCTTGTTTGTGGAAGCTCTTCTTTATATGCATAACTTAATCATGCAGCTCTTCAATTTCGTCTCTAATAAGCGTAAATAGGGAAAAGGGCATCTGAAGCCCATCTCTCCAGCTGCTCCTTAAATAGTCCTCTTTCCCTCTAGCATGTCCCTCAGATGTTAGGGCTTTCCAGCTGAACTCAAGGACAAAGCCCTCAGCTCAGCTCAGTGGATTTTGTTGTCTTTTCAGTTATATTCCTGAATGACTTCATTTCTTCTACAACTTTAGAGATCGTACTGGGCCTACACCTTCCACTGAGCTCCGGAACAGCAGGGAACTGCTCCAGAAACTCAACGAAGAACCAAAACCCCGGGGTGGTGCTATTAAAACCAACTCCTCGGCCCTTCCTTTTTCTGCGCTAGGTTGAACTACTGGATTCCGTTTCGGCTCAAGTTATCCTTATTGTGGCAGCAGCAAACCTACGTGGTCTCCTTCCCCCACGGAGATTCGCTATCGGTGACTCGCCACTCCATCCTCAGTGCCCTAATCTGTGAGCGCTGGATATCGCAAGTCATTTTTCTGTATTAACCAGATCACTGTTGATCTAGTTACATGCAGCTTATCTGGGGAAGTCAGTAATTTCAATTAAGCTGTGTTATGCATTTACTTCTAGTTTTATAAGAGAAGACAGATTTTCCCTTTTATTCTTCCTGACCTCCGACAGCAATACTAAAAAAAAACATAAAAAGTAGGGCTGAAGTGAACTGCAAGAGGTCTGGCAGTTCACCTCTCTAAAAGCAGGGCATGGTCATCTGCACCAAAATCCGCTCCAGAAAGAGAGTTTTAACAGGCTCCACACACAAACTTTTTAGGTGCAGCCTCTGCAATCTCTGCCACGATCTGCTCTGGCTTTTGCCCTATACCTCGCATGACCATGTTTTCCTTCCCTCCTCTGTCACGTCCAAACTGCATCTGCTTTGCTGTTGTTTAAGCCTACCGCTTCTCCTCCCACCCAGCCTGCGTGGGGTGAGCGTGATTTTTACAAACGTGCAGTCTGTGATCAGATCTCCCCACTTATTCCCTCCCTGGACTGCTGACCGGGGCCAGTCCCTGTGGAGAAGTGGCAGCAGGCAGGCAATGCACCCCCAGAAGCAGCCTAGGTTTGGGCTGAAGTCAACCCCACCAAAAAAAGCTATTTGAGAAGCAAGGATTAGCAAGATGAATTTTATGAGAAGTAAATAAATTAATGGCGACACTTTAAAATTCATTTTTCTGAGGTTTGACATAAGCCAGTCAGGCAACCGCATCCTAGCACGTTATCAGGGACAACTGCCTTGCTGCAATGAAATCATTTAGCCACGCGTGGAAGAAGGGAGGATTAGACGGAAGAAGACTTGGTGTGTGATGAATGGGATTTACAGGCAAACCCGCACACTGCTCAGCCGCTGCCCTGCCTCCGTCCGTGGGAAGGTGACGAATACGGAGCTGATCTCTGGAGCATTTTGTCTGCTGCTGGTTCTAGTCAAAAGGTGAACGACATTGCCAGGCTCTCCTTTGTGCCTTGGGGTATCCACAAAACCCTTTGAAGGTGCTCTGGGGTGGGATACTTGGCTTTATCCTGACCCAGGGAAGTACACGGGCTTGCCCCTTTTTCCATACCTTCTGTGCGGGAACACACCAGTGTGTCTGTCCTCAGCTAACTCGATGCAGTGATTCCATCTCTGCACTTAGGACTTCTGGTTTTATGCTTTCCAGCACAGGTAAAGAAACTATTTTTTTTTACTCTTGTGTCATCAAATAAGGACAGAAGAAAAATCAGTATCCTGTAGCTTTTTCCCTGGTGAAGAGCGTCTCATTCACCGAGTGCTCCTAGCTCAATCCCGAGGGGAGACGTTGAATTTTATTCCCTTCTGCTATTAACCACTCACTGGAAAAGCAACAGCCACGCACTGCAAGCTTAGAGGTCTGTTCTGGGCCCGCAGCAAAAAAACAAACTACGAACAGCGATCTTTGAGCTCCAGCAGATGAACTCTGTGCCCTGAAAATCAATTCCTTCAACTGCATTTTTCAGACTTCCTTTGGACACTTTGGAGGATTCAAAAGCCTTGATCTGACTTGTGACTCAAGTTCTTTTTCTCCAAACACTGCACATGTCCTTCATGTGCACATTGTCCACAAGCCTTCAGGCTCCGGCCAGAGAAAAGAGGGGCCAAACCGCCAGAAAAGCTCTGGGGACGGGATGGCTCAGACAGGAGCAAAAGACTTTTCAAGAAACCCTTCTCAGCACAGCTTTCTGCTGAAGTTTTCAAGCCCAGCATTGAAGTCACCTCCAAAATTACCCAGCACGCTGTTTACCTAGCGCAGGCTCCAACGCATTATAGGTTTGCTCAAGCTTAATCGAGGTAGGAGAAGCCTTGAGTAACTTGGCTGTGACGGGCACCGTGACGTTTTCGTTCTACAAGGGAAAGCCTGGAAGATGCTCATGCCTGATAAGGTCTGGCTGTTTTCACCACATTTACAAAGGAAATAGGTAAAAATATCTACGGCTGAAGGAAGCCTTTTTACTGTGTGGAGTGGAAACCCTAGCTTCAAAATTAAGGCAGCTAAAATCACTAGTTGCTTTTCAAAATGCTGGCCAAACAGCTGCCGTTTGACGTTTCTGCCTGCAAAGTTACCGTACAAAAAAAGGAAAGAGGAGAGACACGTTTGGAAGCACAGCGGTAGCTACATGCCGAAGAAAACACACGGCTCCTTTCAGCCCGGATCGTGCCTTCAGCGCGCGGCTGGGTGGCGGAGCTGAAGGCGTCGCCTCCGACGTGCTCGCTGGCTATCGAAAAAGCCCCCGGGGGTAAAGCTTTCGGTCGCCTTGCGCACCTCCCACCAGCGCGGGAACGCTCAAGAGAGGATGCTGTGTCATTTAGATCTTTTTTTTTTTTTTTTTTCCGATCCTGGGTCGAAGCCAGGGCTCCTCCAGCCCTCGTGGTGGATCTGTTCAGCGTCACCGTGTCGGCAGGACCAAGTTCGCTTGCGGCAGTGGAGACGCAAAGGGCAAGCTCCAGCCCGATGGAAGTGTTGCGCCGTAAGAAAATCAGCGGCCAGGGCAGAGAGGAGGAGGATGCCAGCGGTGTTAAAATAATGGCCAGGGAATCCTCTGCAGATGAAGATGGCATGGTTAGATAAATTCAGGGTGGTACTGCAGATTAAGTGCATGCCACTAAGCTAATGAAAGCACAGCCTGCATTTCAAGAGGGCCTCGCTGCAGTTCTTCACCAGCTCATTTCTGCTGGTCAAGAGAACGGTAATGGTGGGGCGGCAAAACCAGCGAGCTAGAAGTACTGTGAGATATGGTGACAGATGATTTCGGGAGATCCTTAACGTGATGCTAAGACACTAGAGCAGGAAAGAAGTGTGGACTAAGCTATACGAGCAGACCTGTTGGATGAAGTCCCTTCTCCATCACAGCAGAAAGTCCCACGGTTGCCAAGATATTCCGCTCCAATGAAACGAGCTTGAGAGGAGCTTAATTAGAGTGAAAGATAGGGGAATTAAATAACAGATTAAACCCTTTAAACGAATGGACAGCAAACCCCAGCAAGCAGGGCCTCTAAACCTGCACCGGAGAGAAAACAGAAGCTGCTGATCTGGTAGTGGGAAAAGAGCAGGGAGGAAAGAGTGCCGGGTGCTCCGGACACACCGTGGGCTACATCAGCACCCGGAGTCAGGCTTCGGCTGCCGCTTGCTCCTGGGACACCAGCTCTGTCCTCCGGGAATGGGGGGGTCGTCCTGGCCCTGGCAGCGGGTGAGGCTGTGAGCTCTGTCCTCCCTTCAGAGCTATCCCCAACTGCCAGCTGGAAACCAGACACCGCAAACTCCTCAGCTTCATCAATATTTTAATAGATCTTGGTTTTTACTGTAAGAGACATCACTTCTTGTTAATTTGAGTGCTGGAATGGCACTGGCAGGCAGAATACCTTGGCTCCAAACAAACCCTGAGGGGAAAAGGGAAATATATTCCTAAGAACAACAATTGGAAAAAATCTAATTCGATCATAGATTTTGTTTGGTATCATTCTGGCACCAGCAGTCATCTTTCTGTTATTTTTAGGTTCTGATGATGCCAACAGGTTTTTGTTTTTGTTTTTGTTTTCTTTATGGGGTTTTATTGTTGCTGTTAGGCAAAAAAAATCCCAAGGAGAAAATTTCCATAGTTTAATCACATTGAATGAAATTGCAATTATTTCTAGAATTTAAGACTTTGTACCTCTAGATCCTCAGCAAAATATGCAGGGGTTTGCCTGAGTCCAGAGAGGAGGATAAGGACTTCTTGGTTGGCTTTTGGGGAAGGATAGAAGGATGGGATGAGGACAGAAAGCAAACACATATTTACCTAGTAAGAGACTAACAGGGTTTTAGATGAAGCATATTACACAGCCCAAGAGGCAGAATTTGTGTTTATAAATACAAAACAAACATCAAAATAATCTCGTTTCATGTGACAGCCTCTTTCTTTCTGTTTTTCTTTCCAAAGGATTAGTCACGGAAGCATTTATTTGGGGATATTAGCTGCAGTAGCTATACAAACCAGGCACCAAATATTACGAATGCCTGGTCCAGTATTGTTTGTGCTTTCCACTAGGTTGTGAAATTCTTGATCTGTAAAAAATGTGTGTTTTGAAGAGCTCTTCCCCGTGATTTCCTTTGCTTTGTGCATCACAAAGACTTATTTTTTTTTATGCACTAAGCGGCTTGATAGCCGGGTGGGGATTGCAAATGCAGGCTAAGTCAGGAGGGGCTCCGAAGGCGAGCGCGGGCGGGAGGAAGCGTATCAGCATCAGCTGTGCGGCCCCACGCTCGGGCTGCTGCGATGGGGAAGGGGTGTGCCTGCTGAGCCCCGAACCCCTTACCTTTATTGGCTCCGAACTGAGGAGCTGTCGCCGGTGGACACAGCCGATTGACGGCGACGGGGCCGTGCAGTTCCTGAACTGTGTCGCCCGACGCAGACGCCCGCTCACCGCGGTGCGAAGGGATGCCCACCTATAGCTGTAAGCACACCCGCGGTGCAGCTCAGCATCACGGTCCAGCTGAGATACCTCCGTCCTTTTGTCATTTACTGCAAATTTCTTCTTCTTCGGCGGAAAAGCCTCTTCTCGTGCTTCATTACTGTGGAGGAACAAGCAGGGAGGGGTTTCACTGGACATCCCTATCTCTCCCCGGGACTGCTTGGCCAAGGGAAAAGCAAGAGGGAAGCAAAGACCATCAGATGATTCTCGTGGGAGCTGCACGTCCCCTTTCAATGCTGACAACTTCCAGACCAAGAAAGGACATTATTGTTCCAGGGCTGGCCAAAGGCCAAGGCTGGTTAACTCTCAAAGTTAACCAAACCCTCATAAACGAGGGAATTTGTGCTTAGGGGACAGTAGGATCCCTATCTCCTCACCACATGCACTACCAGGCTAGAGGAATTTTCTCTTCTTGCTTGAGCACTTGGGATGAAGAGATATCGGTTATAAAGCTGCTTGGCTATGAAGAATAAGATGCAAACTATGAATTCATGTTTTTAAGAGTTTGTTCAGCTTAGATGTCACTTACGGGCTCAGAGTTATACAAAATCCCATATTTTTCAAGGCTTGATAACTAGTAAATTCTTTCTGGTTTTTTATTTTATTTTATTTTTACAATTACAAAAGGTATTTGCAAAACTTTTTTTTTTTTTTCCCCAGATAGCTTCTGGCTGCTTTCAAGCGGAAATTTGGCAGTCAGCATGCATTTCTTATTCAATAACAGACACGGATTCTGTACTTTAAAACTTGTGGTGAGTACAGACCCAAGAGATTTTTTTCTCTTTTCTTTCAAATCTGCATTTAAAGTCACACATTACTTTTTTTTTTCTTCTTTTTTTTTTTTTTTTAATGAAAAAGCGACAACAGAAAACCCTAGGATGCGTGTTAACAACAGTCAATTACCCACATATTGCCTGGGCGGCTCCTGTAGAAAGGGTTTTTATCAATAATGAAGTCCTGGAAGCTGATGAATTTTACAGTGGGACAATTTAATATTGGGGAACCCGATTGCCTTGGATGCAAGACAGAAGTGTGGATGTGTGGCTTTTTTTATCTCTTGGGCACTTGTCCAAAGCCAGCCCCCGTCAGCACTGCCTGGTGATTTTGCTGTTTACCGCTCGGCAGGTTTTGAGGATGGGTGCCCATGGGGTGAAGGATTTGGGCGAGGGACGTTCATTAGCATTGCTGGAGGGAAACCCCTTGGCTGATCCTGCTCCCTCCAGGCTTTTGCATTCATCACCTTTTTCCCTGGAGGGAGGTACATCAGAGAAAAGGGAAATGTGCACATCTAATTTTAACTTTGAAGTGAGAGAAATGGTGGCAGGTTTTTTCCTTGGAGCTCCTTCTTATTCCCACCCTCCCAAATATCTTTGCAGACTTTTTAAAACCTACTTGGTTTGAATATGCACAGGCTTCTTAGCGTTTGCTCGGACCAGTGCCTTTGGGTAGCTTTCTGAAAAACATGAGAAATTAACATTTGAAAAGGTATTCCCACACACTCTTCCAGGAGGAAATGTGGCTTCCTTCTCCACCTACTTTATCACTAAGCAGCTTGGAGATAAATAATGGAGACTTTCATGGCCATTGTGGTTACAAACCATCACCCGCGCTGGGATAATCTCTCGAGCGTGTCTTTGCTGAGCAGGGAAATTGGACGGGGAGCTGCACCTAGATATCCATGTGTTGTCTCTCAGCCATCGCAGACAGTCTCCCACAGACCTCTGCTTAAAACAGGGTGAAATGGGAGATGGAGTAAGTCAAGAAAGCCACATCCAGAAACACTCACCTTTCAGCCATGGTTGGCCCTGCCAGGGCTCTGTCGCTGGATGCCGCAACAGCCATTGGCGCTCGGTGAGGCTGGAGAAGATGCTCTGGTTCCTTGTAGCCCATCCTTACATACAACCTTAGGACAAGACACATAACCAAGTTATTGACAGCTTAAGGCTACCTTCTGGCATCTGTATGAGCAGGTCGAGCCTGCCCCGGGCCAGGCAGCTTATTTTAAGTCACTACCCCTTGGGGTATCCTCACATGAACCTGCAGGACTTGGGTCTAGGACCCGAGTTAGCATAGTTCCTCTGGATGTATGTCTTGTGCTGATAGACCAGCCTGCTTCGCGGTAACCCGGGAAAGGGACTAAAGGTCTTGCAGGAGGGATATATCTTGAGACACCAAACTCAGGAAAGGGTCATTAGAAAGCTTTACGGGCAAAAAGCTAGCAAATATTTTTAGGTGACCTACTGCACTGAATGTGGAGAAAAATATTTAAACTGTTGGAGTACAAAATCTGGGAGCCCAAGCTCTCCTGAAGGGCACGTTTCAATGCAGCTGTAACCAGGTAACTGTGACCAGCACCTTCACAAAAAAAAAAAAAATTAAAAGAAAGAAGAAGGAAAAACAGACCCAATTTGCCATCCAGGCCTCAGTGTTTTCTTGCCCATTTTTGCATGTACACCAATCTGCTGAGCCAGATGTACAAATGTGTTGTGTGGGCAAACAGGCACTGGTATGGGCAAACATTGCCTTGATGCGCGCGTTATTGTGGGCATGAAATCAGGCGGTGCAGGGAGGCGGCGAGGAGAAACGGGGCTGGCTGAGGGCTGGCCCCTCTTCCTGGGCGCGACAACCCTTCCTCTGCTCCCCAACACCAAGAGGCTGTGATATCTAAGCTCAACCAGGCTTGGAAAGGTAGGCGATGTCGCAGGACCTCTTGTCGACCAGTTTCCCCAGCAGGCTGAACCGTCCCACCTTGCTGGCATTGCCGTGGGGTTTGACAGGCTCCTGCGCCTACTGCGAAAGCCGTGATTCACTGAGTCGCGTTCAAGGTGATGTGATCAGCTTGGATGTGAAACAAATGAAATCAAGGCACTTACCTCATCTCATGTATGAATTTCTGTCTTCTCCAGGCTAAGAAAGGACACCCAAGGACCCAGGAAAGTGCTATACCACCCTAATATCACATGCAACACTGTTTATCATCTACTATCTATGAATAACCTTGTATAAGCCATTAAAAACAGGTGTGAAGTAATGCATTTGCGATGCTTTCACGAGCTAATTGGGAGTGTTACAACAAATGACTAGGTAATTAAGCAGTGTTTCAACCCCACTAATCACGTATTGTAATTCCAGCAGGACCACAAAGACTCTGTAATATTGACTTCTTTTGGAAGGAAGCACCATTAGCGTTATAGTCCGCATCCCTGTTCTTAAAGCAAATATAATTCTCCCAGAAACAGCAGTGAGAAGGGAGTGTCTTCCACGCTCGGTGCCCTTCAGCGACCTGGAGATGATGACCTCCAAGCATCAGCCCTGACAGCTCCATCGGAGCACCCCTGGGCCGTGCCTCTTGGCGGAGCGGGCAGGGGAACGGGTGAGATGGGTTTCAGCTGGAGCACACCCTACCTGCAGGGTGGCTACACATGGCTGGTTTGGGCTGAACACGAAGAATTACTTACTTAAGGAAAAGCGGGGTGGGTGGGGAGGGGAGAGACCTCTTACTGCACATCCTTCCGTCCTCCGTGGGCCCAGGAGTCCCTGGCCAGTGTGGTGGGCAGCAGGACCAGCTCTCATGGGGAGAAGACACCAGCTCCTGGTCAGGGTGGAAGATGCTCCTTCCAGACCCAGAGGGCCACCATGGACTCATCTTTGTGTCAAAGGCCAATTACATTTGATGCAGGACCCCAGTTCACTCTGGGTGGAAATCAGAAACAGCTTGGAGTGTCCTAAAAAACCCCAGGATCTGAGTGTTAGTCTACTGCAGGTTGCTTTGGATTCAGTAGCCCCCGCAGCCCCTGGAGAGGCCCGGGCTTGCTGACTATCAAGGGCGACTGGCAGCAGAAGGAGCTGACGAACGCAGCTCCCTCCTGCAGCTCTGCGCGCGCTTTGTTGCGCTGCTCCGTCTGACGTAGAGGATGCCGATCTGGCACTGCATTCCTCCTTTAAAACATTCATCTCTCGGCTCCTAAAACAGCCCCCCTCCCTCCCCAAAATAAACAAACAAGTTAGAAAGCTGACGAGCCTGGGAACGGGCTGCGGGCAGGAAGCTCTGCGAGATGACGGTGTTCCAGCGTCCCACGAAGGCGGGGGCTTGTGCATCCTTCTGTCTCGTGGTGGTTTCCGGCCCCTGTGCATCACAGCCTGCAGCTCCCGCTCCCCCCGCGCCGCAGCTGGCGCGGAGCTGGCTCACATGGACCCCGTAGCAATGTCACGGTGGGTGCCATCAGGATGACGCCGAGGCAGGACTGGGCACTGGGTGACCTTCAAGAGTGCCAGGACGCTGTAGGGCTGGTAGCTCACTGGGGAGACATGAAATCTGTGTTATTAGCTCCGGGCAAGAATAATTTCACCGTATTCAACACCACAGTGCTCCCCCCATCCAACTGGGATGGGAAGAAGGGCTGTGTATGCCTGGCATCGAGCCCTCACCGAGCCAAGAAGGGCTCTGACTGATGGCAGCCTCTGTCTCCCAACAGCGAGGGCAGGACCAAGGGATGATAAGGCTGCTCCCGTCTGAGCCAAGGGCCAAGGCAGCTGAAATGTCTCTCCCTGATTAAACCTCATCTGCCCTTTATAGGTCTCTGCCCCCCTCCTTCCTCGAGAGCAACGAAGCAAAGTGAAAAACAGAGGCTTTATTACAAACAGTACCTGTTTCCATAGAGATTTGCTTAGAAAACACAGGAGACAAAGATGGAGGTTAGCGAGGAAAATGCAAGGGCTTGTCCTTGCGCATCACAGGAGATGTCTCACCCGCCTGCGGCGTTCGGCAGCCTCCACTCTCCTGGATGGGGCTGGGTGCAGGTGTGTGGCAAAACCCCCAGCCCGTCTCCTCTGGATGTCCTTCCCCACCGCAGCGGATCTGCCGGCGGGTCCTGGCACCCCCCTACGGGGACGTCCCCAGCCAAACCCCTCCAAAGCTCAGAGGGAAACGAGAGGAGCCCGGCTGTAAAACAGCAAAAGGAGGAAAAGCAGAAACGACACCTTCCTAAGGGAGGGGATGAAAGCACGAGGCAGAAAGCTGCTGCCTGCGAGGGGCGCGGGCAGCAGAAGGCTTGCCCGTCTGGCAGGCGCCGCATCCCGGCCCACCGCTGCGGCATCGCCCCGCCGCACAGCAGCTGCCGGGAGAAACCTTCCCGCATCCCTGCTGACGCTGAGCGATGCTCAGGCTGCGATTCACCAGCCGCGGCTTGCTGCTCCGCGCGGGACGGCTGGCTGCCTCTGCCCGGCTCCCCGCTGGCCGTGAGTCTGCTGAGAAGAGCCTTGCCCATCTCTTCTCACGCGCTTGACACCAACCAGGCCAAATTCACCCCGGTACAATTCTGCCGACGCCGACGGCGTTATGAACACAGCGAGAGCTGCCGCTCCTCTTTAACGAGGGAGAGTAGAGAAGTTCCCTTGGCCCTGCAGCATCCAGGGTTTTCTTGTTCTCCTGGCAAATGGTGGTGCCTCGGGAGGAGATACTAGCACGGGTGCAATTGGATTCTCTCCTATTCTTCTTTAATCAGCTCTCTGAGGAAACGGGATCTTGTAGAAAATCGTTGCAAACACTTGGTTATTTCCACAGCTTTCCAGAGTAAAGGAAGAGTTGCAAGACAGACAGGCAGGCTGGAGAAAAAAAGAAGTGGGAGGGGGCAGCCTGGCAAGACCCTACACCAGTGCCCACCACAGCAGGTGATCCTGGCTCAAGCTGGTAAGAAGTAGCTGTTCCCCTCGCCAGCTAGAGGGGTGGAGGGGTATGCTGGCCCCACACGTTTGCTGAAGTCCATGGGGGGATGCAAGCAAGAAATGAAATAGATGAAAGAGTTTCTTAGACTGCCGTATGTTGCCTTGAGGAAAGGCGAACAAAACGCAGAGAGCGTTGCCAGGGCAATGGCGGGGGGTCAGGCTCGCGGATGCCGGCCAGGCCAGGCTGCCGAGGCACGTGCCTGGGCCAAGGGAGAGGTGGGCTCGTACCAGGATGGGGTCACAACCTACGCGGCCTGCACCCCCGCTCCTCTGAAAGCGGAGACCCTTCCCCTGCACGTAGCCGCAGCTTTTGGGAGCCCGTGGGATGACGTCGGACTTCGAGGAGCGCCTGCTTCTCTGAGGGGGAACCGAAGGTGGGGTTTATTGCCACACTCGGCTGCATATGGAGGCTCTCACACGTGCACCGGCCTGAGCCACGAACGAAGGCGTAACTGCGTCCCGACAGTACGTCCCCAGAGGGAAGTGGCCGATTTTACGGAACAGGGATATACGAATGGCAAACAAACGGCTCAGCTAAGGAAACCCACGGATTTACAAGGAGAAAATTACAGCAGCCTTGAGAGGGGCACAGGCTTTGCCACACAGCGGGAGAGAGACGGTCTGGGGGCAAACGAACCTTCTCCTTGAAGAACAGCAATGGCTCAGCTCCAGCAGCTGGGAAAAACCACCAGACGGAGCCGGGCACTTTCTCGGCTCAGGAAAGCCTCGCCGGGGAGGGGGCAGGAGGCAGCCGCCGCTCCTGTCCAGCCATACGAGCCACACAAAGCGATACGGTAGCCACACAAAGGAGAGAAGCCAAGTGTCCTGCTGCGCCTTCCCGCTGGTGGGACCGCCTTCACTGTCACAGCACCGACGCTCTCCCGGCCACCCCAGGGTTGTCCCTGGAGCCCTTGATGTCCCTTTGATCCCGCCACTCCTGGTAAGCCCAACTGCTGCTAGCGCTGCCCTCCGACGGGCGCGTCCGCAGGCACACACCGCCCACGGAGGGGGAGAACTGGTATACCAGCTTTTTCCAACAAGGCTGGGAGATTAAAATGCAAACAAGATTATTCGGTATTATCTTAGCTGAGCACATTGAGAAATCATCTAGCTTTTGCATTCCTGCAAAACAAGAGATGCTCTCCACTGGCAGGGCCTGGCGACTGCCTCTGCAGAGCCTTTGTTTAGAAAGAAAGAAATTCATCCACCTTGGCTCAGTCTGCAAGGTCAGCACCCGAGTAGACACACAGCAACAGACACCTGCGGAGTGACAGAGCACCGCTGCAGAAAGGGCGAGGACAAGCCGCGCTGCAGATGCCCGCGGGCTTATGATGCCCACACAAAGACAACAGTGGGATCACGGGGAGCAGACCAGAAACTCAGGCCACTCGGTCCTCCGAACAGCAGCTGGTACTCCCGGGGGACGAGAGCCCTGAGTCTGGGTCACCCATCCGTGACAGTCCTGGCACTTAGCAGACACATGGGGACAGCTGGAAGTGCAGTAGACCGAAGGGAAGAAGGAGCAAGTCTCATTTAAAAAACACGGACATTGTGTTCAGTTGAACGGTTCAGTTGGAGTGACCGAAGCCTGGTAGGACCCACACCTGGATGAGCAGGTTGTCAGGCAGGCGATGTTGAGTGCGGCTGTGATTCAGCCAGGAAAGCTCCTCTCCCTGGCTTGGCGCTGAAGGATCGCTCCTGAAGAGCCGTCGGGGTCCCTGCGAGAGAGACTGCGAGGAGACACTCGTGGCCGAGCTTAGAAAATGCCAGAATCCCCTTTCGGGGGGATCCTTGCCCTGCTGCTCCGCAAAGCCCCCGCTGGGTGAGCTCACCCGGCTGCTGCAGCTTCACGGAGCATCTTGAGTCATTTTTTTCAGCCGCAAAGTCATTGCCAGGCAGCCTCTTTTCTTGGCTGGGGAAGCCACACAAACTTCCACGTGACAGAAAAGCCACATCTGATTTTTCTGGCTGCGCCACGCCACGTGCATCTCCCGAGGTGCAGACCCCTGTGACATCCCAGATTTGGCCAAGTCACAGCATGGGCTGATTGCTGGCTGCCCTTCGATTAGCTGCGGAAGGATTTTTAGACTTCATCAAAATATCTGCAGCCGTCTTTGCCCCGGGCAGCATCACACCAGCCAACACAAGGCACGGGCAGCCAACCAGGCATGCAAAGAGCCAGTCTGCAGGGAGCCAGCCGCGTGCCAGGCGAGCTCAATCTGCAATGGGCAGGCAAGGCAGGCAACCGCTGCCTGCACGGCGAGAAAGCACGCTGCCTGCGAGCATCTGCTCTCACCAAAGGCACACTCCACTCTCTCCACTGCTGAGACCTCACCTCGCCAGGTAACTCATGCCTGGAGCCAGAGACGGGATGCTCAGGGCTCGATAACAACCTCTAGCAAAGTCTCCTTCTTTCGTCGATGAAGCTATTCGTGCCTCCATAAAATAGGATTTTCTTCTCCCACCCTGAGCTGACATGTTTCAGGGAGCAAGGGCTGTCTCCTCCTGGGCGTCCAGATGGCACCACCCCCAGGAGCCCCATCTCTGCTGAGAGGCAGGCTGTTACTGCCGCACACGGCAGCAGCGAGCCCAGGGCTTCCTGACGGCACCGGAGGAGCACCGAGAGAGCTTTCGGTGCAAAAGTGACAGCACCTCGCAGACGTCCGCTGCCGTGGCCACGCGAGCCCTACGCACGAGCATCGCAGCTCTATGAAGGAGTGTGAAAGAGCAGCTGTTAGGTGGCAGGTCCTTCCTTTTATTTTCTCTAGGAGCAATTCATCCCCATGCTCCTGGGGACTGTCTTTCTTAGGACAGGGTCCACATGGGTCACCCCCAGCCCTGCTGCTCTCTCCCCTTCGTTTTGCTTTTGCCCTCCCTTCCTTTCTACAGCCATCACCCGTTTGATTGCACATTTCATCCTCCGTCGCAGCCTATTCAACCAGCGGCACCGAAGAAGGCAAGCCAAGCTGAGGTTTGGATTAATAGACCAAAACCCACTGAAAACATCCCACCAGCTGGTCCACCCCCCCGGTTCCCGAGCCAGTGCTTACAACCAGCACTGCCGTGCTAACACCAGGAGAGCTATCGGGTCTGCCAGCTGTCCAGATTGCCCCAGCAGGTCAGCGGTATAGAAACTCATGGCCATTTAGTGCATCCACTGCCGAGTACACCACGGGACCCAGGTTTCTGCCAGAGCCCTAGAAATGTAAATTAAAACATGGATGTTCAAGGGAGATTTTGCTATTCCCAGGCTCTAAACGGAGCCGCATTTCACATCTGTCCCCACATGCCGCAGCATCAAGCACAAAGCACAGGGATAGGCATGAGATAAAATTCCAGCTGCATCTTGAAATAAATCTATCTGCAGTTTTCCCACTCGCCTCTCAGCTGTCCCCTTGGTCCTGCTGTTGTCTGTCTCACTTCTCCAACTACGAGGACTGAGGTGGGATGGTGGACGCTGCCAGGGAACAACCCTGTTCAGAGTAAATCCTTTCTCTGGGGGAGCAGGGGGGGCTGCTGGAGCAAATGGTGAGGCACAAAGGAGCTGAGCAGGAGGAAGGCGACGAGGAGGGTCGTCCCTGGTGACCCTGGCAAAAAGATGTTCTCCCTCCTGCCCGCAGCACATTCTGGCAGGGTCCGCGGTGTCGACACCAGGGTGGTGGCTTGGCCACCAGCATTGCTACGTGGCCTCTGGGCTTTGCAACATTAAGACAAGGCTCCGCGCTGTAGGATCAGACAACACTGGGCCCACCCAGTCCAGGTACCTCATGGCAATATCACTGCCATCCTCTGCGCCCGCCTGCCTCCGCATGACGAGGATGCCCACACCATGGCTTGGCTTCCTCTTCTGCGAGCGACGGGGCTCGCTCCCGCGTTTCTGATGTTCACACGGGAGCCCTGGCATTGCTTTGGGCTTCTGAAGGTTCTTATCATCTAAAGAGGAACATGAATTTATGGAAAAATACAAACACTGAATAAGCTCCCTCTGCCTAAGCCCCTGCTTTATATTCAAGCTATCATGACAGGCGTTTGTCAGGAATGGAGGATACAGCGTTCTCCATCTGCAACATGTCTCCTTATGGCAGTGCTGGCAAAATCAACAACTTGTTCTACTCAAGGCTGTGCGATTCAGCCTGGGAGGTCTGTCTAGCCCTCCTGACCTCCTATTTCCCAGCTAAAATAAGTTTTTGTTGCTGGGAGAAGAGCCAGACTCCGTCCCAGCACTGCTGGAGCTTCTCCCTTGCCCCAGCCTGTTTGTGGGACAGCATCATCCCAGCTGCCCGTCACCCACAGCGCTGCACAGGGCTGGCGGGGCCGTCCCCCTGCACCATGAGCCAAAGGAATGGGCAGAGTATGGAAAAAAGCATTTTTTCTGGACTGATTTCAGCCAGCAGGCAATTGTAGACCATCACTTACCCGCTTCCTTCCCAGACTGAAACCTGACCTGTTCTCATGGCCTGTAACAACATCTCTGAGTTAATTCACTGGAACTGTAGTCATTTGTGGCCAAAAATATGGCTTAGCCTTTTCCCTGGATGCCAAGGCTGGTCCGAGGGGGAGGTTAGAGCCCTGGCAGCGACAGGGGCCACCAGGGCAGCCCCAACAAGCACAGCCCTGGCTGAAAGCCTCCTCATCCCCCACCGGGTAACCCTTGCGAGCAGAGCAAAAAGGCATTTCTACAGGAGGAAACTTTAAGAAACGTGATTAAAGCATTCAGGCAGCGAGCACCAGCTGCTGCCAAGGCCAGAAGAGCAATACCGAGCCCACTAGGAACTGCTGTCCTCGGCCCTGTGACTTTGTGCCTCAGTTTACCCACCTGTGAGCGGGACTGGACTGAGGGGCAGTGAAAGCCTGTCCTGACCGAGGGACAGACCCATCTCTGCAGCGACCACCTGCAGAAAGAAACCTGTCTCCCCCAGAAAAAGAGCAGGGAGAGCCCCTCAGCCTGATCACGGCACCTGGGGTCTGCAGCATCTTCACCCTGCCCAGCCGGGAACGGGCACCCGAGCTCGGAGCCGGCACCAAGCTCTCTCGTGGGGAGCCCTGGGGCACGCTCGGGGCCGGCGGCTCTGCCTCCAAACCGCACGAGCCTCGCGGCGGCTCGCGTGCCTTGGTGGAAGGTGTGTGCGTGCAGCGTCTGGGAACGGCTAATCGCAGCAGCGACTGCAGATTTTAATCGCGAAATCTCCTCCTGCTCCAGTCTCCTACAGTCCGCTGGCTTTGGCTGAATATTTCAAATGGGTCCTTCTAGCACGGGGGTGTGGTGGAGGCAGAGGCTCAGAGGGCAGTGACAGCTTTAGAGCTGGAGGAGATAAGTGACCATAGAACAAGCCTGTGCTGGTATTAACCGTTGTGCAGCACCCAGAGTTGGTGGCTAACCCCAGCTTTGAGCCAGCCACCTCTCTCGCGCCTTTTCCTGGGGCAGGCACACACAGAGGAGGAGGAGGACGGGCGAGAGCTGCCTGCTGTGGCTGAGAGGACTTCCCAGCCATTAGCTGCTCTCACCGGAGCGTATCTCCAAAGCTCTTCCTTGGGCAAGGATAGCTCAATACTGGAGCACAGAGAACGATGCAGGAGAGGGGAAAATTAGCAAACGCAATTAATTAGGTCGGCTTCTTCTTGTCATGCAGGTGGTGGTGGGCTGCATCTGGGACAGCATAAACCTGGATGGGAGCGGGCAAAGAGGCTGCCAAGGCCTTTCCCCCGCGAGCTGCTGGGCTCTCCAGCGCCCAGGGAGGGTTTTCTGCCGGGACACTCCCGGGGTGCGATGAGGAGGAAGGCAGCCTTTCTCAGAAACGTCCCGTCGGGTATGTTTAAACACCCACCAGGCTCTCACAGCCAGCAGGAAGAAGCTGATTGTGTCAAGCATCAAATCGCTGTCACTAGCGCAGGCTGAAAACCCGCTGGAGGAGTTAATGCAGGGAAAAAAGAGGCTGAAACCAGAAGAGAGGGGCAGCACATGTGACTGATAATCCCATCTGCCCATTTCCTATCAGCCGTAGGTCTTCATCCCCGCCGGCGCGGTGGAGATGTCGCAGGCGGGGAAGAGCAAGATGGTTCTCCGCAGCACTCGGCGCAGGGTGGGAAGATGTTCCTCTTCCCAAACCAGCACCAGGCCAAGCAGGGATTTGTCAACACTCATCACAGAAATGTACCCAGATAGCAAAGAGGAGCAGGTGGGCACGGGTGGCTTCCTCAGTCAACCCAGCCTGGCTTGTACCCTCCGTTGCTCTCCCTCCCTGCTATCTGCTGGGGCATCTTCCACCCCTAAGTGATCGCTGACATCTGGGGCCAAGGCTGTCTGGCCTTGCAGCGGGGTGCTCCATCCACCACGGGACACGCACGGCTGGAGACAGCAGGCAACCGGGGATGTGGGGGCCACAGCAAAGCCCCTGTCCCCAGGACCGGTGGGGACAGCCTGGGCTGTGGGTGACCTGAGGCTATGTCCTTGAGAGGATGCACGGATTCATGGCCTGTCCCGCTGCCCCCCCATCACACCCCCTCTGCTCCCATTTCGGCTGCAGGAAGCGGCTGTAGCTGTTCCTGCGGGGAGGTGTAAGACAAGGCTTTGCCAAGGGGCAGGGGAGGCTTTGCTAACTCACAGCTCCTTCGCACAGCTCACGCTGGTTTCCTAATGCGCTCCTTGCTGCTAAAGGAGGTGAGACTTGCTGATACAGCACAACATCACATGCTGGAGGAACAGGGGCTCAAGCTGGGACAGGTCCTTAAAAAATGATGCCTGTGTAAATGTAACCCTCTCTTTGATGAGCGAGAAAACCCTAAAAAAAGCTTGATTGCACTTTTGTGTCCCCCTAAACTAAATTAGCAATGAAATGGTAAGGCTGTCTGCAAGCCCCTGTCAACACTTCAGAGGCCAAGGGAAGTGGCCAGCTGGGAGCTGCAGCTCTGGCCGATGGTGCTGCACGCTCCGTGCTTCGCCCGCATGACCCAGAGGTGCAACACCACAGCCCGAAGCCCTCGTGTGTGCTCAGGCACCATTTGCTGAATTTGGCATAGGATTAAAGTCTGCTGGGAGGTATAACCCTCGGATTTATTTCCTTCCTCTGCTCCTCCCCTTTTGGAAAGGAAAAAACCCACATCATTCATGACGGCCATGATGCAGATGTGTGAAAATCAATCTGAAAATCACATCGTCTGTGGCAGATTGCTCCATAAATTGGCTGAGTGGGTCCCAGGGGAGGGCAGGCGGGCTGGAGGGGGACAAAGCCTAGCTTAGGCCTGGCTTTAGCACATAACCACGCATCCTTAAGCCTCACCCCTGTTCCCTCTCCCCTGCAGCCCGAGCGGCACCGGTACCTCTGCTGAACCCTGCTGAGTGCCGGGTGCGCCGTATCCGTGCCCCGGTCCTTACGGCAGCTCGCTTGTGCGCTGGACTGCTGCAGAGGTGTCCAGCCCTCAGCCCTGCAGCGGCTTCCTTGGATGATTTTGGCTGCGGGTCGCCGCTGCTGGGTTTCCAGCCACTCGCCCAGCCCGCCCAGCACCCAGCTGCCCCTTGCCAGGGGTGCCTGGAGAGCCCTGCTTTGGTGAGAGGAAAATGCCAGCTGGGGAAGGAGAGCAATTAATGCTTTTTGCATTCATTTAGAAGGCAGAATTGGGTTGGTTTGTTTTTTTTTTTTATTATTGCCTACACAGAAATAGCAAAGGCAAACGCACAATGAGCTCTTTCCTGCCCTGCAGCATTTAACCAGGAGACGGGGCGGCGGGTACCGAGACAAAATAAGCCCACGGGAGAGGCAGGGGTGAGACCAGCCCTGCCTATCCCCTCACTCCCTGTCGCCTGTAAAGCCAAAGATGACACAAAGCAGCTCCCAAAAGGCTCCTGGGAGACAGCCTTTGCCCGCTCACTCTTCCACTGCACTGGTGGGGACCAACTTCCAGGGCAGTCCATGGTATTTCACCTGCTCACGTGGGGTCTGGCAAACACAGCCAGTGCAGATGTGCAGCACTACATCACCAAGCAAGGAAGATCATCGTCAAGAGACAAAAATAAATGAGAAGAACGAAAAATAGAGGTGCTGAACCAGGCCGGGCTGTTCAAGCCCTTCAGGGAGGACAACCCTCATGAGCACATCTTGTTTCCCTTGGTAGCCACGACGGCGCCGGAAAGGAGCAGCGATTGCACGTGCTCATCCATGGTGGGGATGCTGACTCGTGGGGGGACGCTCACTTGTGGGGGGACGCTCATCCGTGGGGGGATGCTCACCCATAGGGGGGATGCTCACCCGCGGCTGGGATGCTCACCCGTGGTGGGGATGCTCGCCTGGGGAACAGTTGGCACTGCCAGCCCGCGAGCCAGCACCACCACGTGGCTCCTGGCATGAGTAAGCACCGGCTCCACTTCAGAGCCCACACACGTCCTTGGCACCGGGAAAGCGCGCTTGTAAGTACCGCCAGAGGAACGAAGGGGAAGGGGGAGGACGAGAGCCACCCCCAGCATCCCCCTCTGAGCCATCAGCTGTGTCCCCAGAGCAAGCAAACCCCTGCTCGCTCAGCCCTGTACCTATGGATTTTAAACACCTTGCTGGGACTGGAAAAAGTCCTTTTGGAAGATAAAAGGTTTCATTCTTTCAAATTTCCCAGCCTCCCTGCTCTTGTCCCTTCCTCCTCCCAGGTGCTTGGGTTTGATTCCAGCATCCTCACATCCCAGTTTCCCTTGTTTTGCTGGAGGTTTCGGAGGGCAATGCCGCAGCCTAATGGAAGGAGTGAGCGTGGTCCTTGCCGGGCCTTTGACCGAGCGCCCAAGGACTGGAGCCAGGCTTCCTTCGCAACCCTCCGATGCGCAGTTGCTGGCATCCTGCCTCAAAAATAATCTGGGGAGCCTTTAGGGAAGAGCCAGTGCCCACAGAGTTAGAGATGCACCCAGCACCGTGTGCCCGCATTTGGCTTTGCAGGGAGCAGTAGGAGGAAAGCAGGGCAGAGACAGAGGGAAAAAACCTAGCAAGATGATGCCTCTTCCCAGGAAGGGTCTTTTCCTGGGAAAAAGAGCCAGGTTATGGGGTGGTGCTTCGCAGCAGTCCCAGAAGAAGGACCGTTCATGCCCACCAGGTACCTGGGTGCAAAACGAGCTGTGCACCACACTTGCCGAGATGCCGGTACCGCAGGGACCGCTCCCGCACCCGTCCCCGGAGCCCGCGAGCCGCCTGGGCAGCTACGCCGGCACCCGCGGCTGGAAGGGCCCTGGAGCAGCCATGGGCGAGGCGAGGGGAGCACACACAGGCCAGGTTTTGGTGCTTTGGGTGCCCCGTTCCTCGCGGCTCCCCCGGCTGCTTCTGCCAGCCGCACGCCAGCAGCATCTGTTTCTGGGGTACTTTTGTTCCCAATTTATCCCCTGTCTCCTGGAGCTATTATAAGCAGGTACAATCTGCATTGCCATTGTTATTCAGATGATGTACAGATAATTTTAACCTTTCTGTTCCATTTGTCAAGGGGCTTTTTTTAGCCTCTGTGCCTGCCAGGCAGAGCGCTGGCTCTCCGACAGCAGAGGCTGCCCATTTTGCAGCACCAGTTTCCCTTGCTAGAGTGAGACTCTGCTTCCCCTGCGTTGCTCCAGGTATCTTTTTCATGGCCCCAGATATCTTAGGGAATTGGGGGAAAGGCAGCAGAGGAGGTTAAGCACTCAGCTAGCTACATCCATCCCTCATCCTGGCACCAGCCGCCCAGGCAGGGTTCCACGAGAAGTCTATCAGAGACCTGCACGCTCCGTCCTGCTTTCAAAGCCTTTGGGGCAGTTCGTATTTAAGACACTTACCTCAAAAAATGTTAATGCAGCACTTCTGTCCCACACAGGAGAAGCTCCTCTCCTTAAATTGCTTCCAGCACCAGTGCAAAGCTCTCCGTGATGAAGGTGGCATCACCACCCTGCAGAGCCTTCCCCACAGTCAGGGGTGCAGATCACTTTTTGGGCTATAAAATGGGAATGTGCTTCCCAGCCTGAGAAATGCTGGGCTTTGCCTCCAGCCCTTGATCGTCGCTGCATCCATTGCCTGGGCAAGTGCCCTCAGAGCTGGGCAATCTCCTGGGCGATGTCCTTACTAAACCTATACACCTCCTGCTGAAAACATGCTTTTTAGCCCTTCATGACCGGAAGAGTTGAAAACCAAACCTGGCAGCGTTTAGGAAATAAAGAAAAAGATGCAGAAAGTGATGGGCAACATAAAGCCAGCTCCTATAGGTCACGAAGCTTGGGCTTGGTCCCTAGTGGCCCACGCAGAGCAGGGCAGCAGCACAAGGTAAGCTCAGCTCAGAGTGGTCCAGATGAGCAGAGCAATTGCCTTCATCCTTCCCTGAGCTCTTCTTGGCACAACACCCTCCTGCTGCCGGGAAAAAAAAAAAAAAGAAGAGTCCTGTTGAAAAGCCATAAAATATCCCTGTCACCCGTGCTCAGCCTGCAGACTGCCGCAGGCTGCTGACTCGCCTCTTACTGCTGGAGAACTTTCTGTGCTTTAAACAGCTCTGCAAAAGAAAAATATAAGACCTTACTTCAGCATCTTTGCTTGACAACTCACCCATGAGCCTTGGACTAGGCAACACCACCTGAATCCACTGGACATCTCCCGGGAGCAGGCATAGAAGGATGGCCAAGCTGCTCCAATCCCCCAAAGACCCGGATCCCAGCAGGTTTCCCAAGCCCCCGGTTTACAGGCTGGTGCTCCCTCGCGTTGCCCCAGCGATACAGTATCACCACGATGCTCTCGGCCTCCCCAGCCCCTTTGCTGCCGTGCTGCTGGTAACAGCTCCTCAGACTCCTGGCCGTGGCCCCCCTGCTGCACCCAGACCCCCAGTGCCCCCCGACCAGCGTGTCTGGCAGCAGCCAGGCACAAGGCACAGCCCCCACCTGGGTGACACCCCTTCCCAAATGTGCTCCCTGCCCCTCTCCTTCACAGCCCGCCATACCACCTGGGGACTCAGGGATGCCAGGGCAGCGCTGGCACGGGACAGCCCCTGTGCCCACGCTGGGGTTCCCCCCGTCCCACGTGATGGGGCTGCCCAGCACAGGCTGTGTGCCACCCCTTCCCTGGCACGGGGACCACCAGACCCTGTCGCGGGGGTCCGGCGCCTCACCCGGGGTCCCCGCAGCCAGAGGGCTGCCGATGAGCCGGAGCCCACGGTGGTTCTTTACAACAAGGTTTTATTTTTCTTTCTTTTTGACAAAAAAAACATTGAAGTTGTACATCGCCGTCAGCCGGTTTGGCTCCCCGTCCGGGTCTGAACAAGCGTGTTACGTTACAACATCACACCCCAGAGCCTGGGGGGTGAAGGCAGAGCATCTCCCACCCGCCCTCCCTCGGCCCCGGGAGCTGCCAGCCCCACACCAGGGGGGCTCTGCCCTCCAAGGCCTCGTGGACAGGAGAAGGAGGCTGGGACAGCCAGCACGGAGGGAGCAGCGCGGGTCCATGCTCTGGGGCTGCCTCATCTCCCCGCAATCCCCCCAGGAGCTTTGCAGGGCTTCAAGCCCAGTCCCAGCACCAAACTGGGAACCAGTTGCATGCTACTGGTGAATTGCTGCCCGGACAGGGGCTTGTTCCATGCAGGCAGAGTTGAAACACGTTTCCCCCCTTCCTCATCCTCCTTCCCGTGGCCAAGCACGGCCAGCAGCCACCGGCAGCGAGTGCAGCAGCAGATCCCCGGCGTCCAGGAGGCGAAGGAGGTGTCCAAAAAGCCATGGACGAGAGATCACAGGGCAGCAAAGTGAGTCCAGCGCCTCGGAAAGCGAGACGCGGGCTGCAACAGCACCTCGGGGCTGTTTTTCCTTCCCCCTTGGTGTAGTCTTTTCCACGGTTCTCCTTGGGGGTTGTTTTTTGGTTTCAGAGGCGTGCTTTGGAGGTGCCACCGTGTCTCCGCGGGTCCCTGCTTGCCCTCCTGCCACGGGAGCAGGACCACCGGCTATTGCAGGAGAGACAGGAGCGGGCCATTTTCGGCCCCCCTCGGGGAAAAAGGGGGTTCTGTTTCGCTTCATACAGTTTCTGTACGTTAGTAAAACACAGGGCTTACATGCCAAAAACTCGGGTTCGGATGCCGCAGCCCGCGGGTGCGCGCCGAGGGGCTCTGGCCCAGCCCGTACCACCGCTGCAGAGCATCACCGCGCGCTGCCCGCTGGCCCCACGCTGGGGCTGAGGAAAGAAAAACGCCCCAAACTTGAAATCCTCCTGAAACATGCTCCCTCTTTGAGAGCATCCCACCCAACAGGCACAGACACAAAAAGCCGCCTCCTCCCCTCCCCGCGGGCTGTTACTCAGAGCCCGGCGCATTGTCAGGCACCTTTCTGCATTTAGAAGTAGACGATGCCAGCACCTATTATTTAGACCACGTACGGCATCGCGTCCCCCGGCCCCCACGCGGTCCCACGCTGCCCATCGCGCCTGGCTCCCCCAAACTCCGGCACAGGGAGCCATGCTCCCGCGGCTTCAGGTTGAAGCCACGAACTGCTCAGGGGTGACTGGAAGGGGACAGACGATGCCCAGAAGGGGACGAAGGAGATGCCCATGCCACCAGCCAGCGTCAGGGTCATTCCCCACGGCTGCCTGGGACGTGGCTTGCCCCCAGGCACCGAGATGGGGGATGCAGGAGCTAAGCCAGAGCGATGGAGGGGGCTTGCTGGGGAACTTTTGGATCCTTTGGCAGCTGGAAGCCTCTGTTCGGGAAGCGCGGGGCGAGCAGAGACAGCAGAGATGCCACCGCCAGCAGGGACCAACCAAGGCAGTAGGAGATTTTGGCCCCATAAGTGAAACCTGCTCCTTGGGTACACAGAGGGCAGCTTGAGCATTAGAAAGTGGGGTTTTGGCCCATGGCCAAGCTTTTGGAGATGGTGGGATTTACTACTCGCAAAGCAGAGCTCCTCTGGGGGACTTCACAAAGCGATCAGGGAAGGGGCTGATGGGCACACGCAGGAGCGGGGCAGTTTGCGCCCATAGAATCTTTTGGTCGGGAGAAGACATGGGTCATCCAGGACCAAAATAAAACCTGGCCAGAGCTGCTGCTTGGCCAGCCAGAGGGGCTGGAGAACAGCCCCAAGGACCCAGACCACAACAACCTGCAGCAGAGCGAAGGGCAGGACGAGGGTTGTACCACCTACCCCTGCCCGGCCCAGCAGGATGAAGACCACGTCCCATCTCTGCACACATGGCCATGCCTGGTCCAACCACACCGACCAGACCCCCAGCCCACGGAGCAAGCCCTTCCCTGAGGCTCCAAAGGCACAGAACCCTCCGGCTCCCCAGGACCACGCTTGGGCTGACAACGGACACAACTCATAGCAGAAACACGCTGGTGATCGCTAGGGTGAGCCACCCATCATCACAAAGCCGCCAGCATCTCCCTGGGCTGGCAGGCAAAGCATCGCACCCGCAGCCAAGGGCGCACGCAGATCATTGGAGCTGACAGCACATAATTACCAGATTAATTAATGACTGGCACTAGAAGGTGGCCCTGTACTGCATTTTCAGGATTTGCAGGAGGTGTGAGCTGCCCCGCTCACTCCCCGGACCACGCTCCTCTCCCGAATCCCCGCCGGCCCTTAGACACCCACCTGCCCCGCCACGGGTTTGCAAACCCAGCCATCCCCATGGCAGCCCCCCTCCAAAGGGGAGGCCAGGCCCCGGGGGTGGGCAGGGGCCACGGCTGCAGGGGAAACTGAGGCAGGGGAGGTGCCAAAGCCGGGCTCCTCTGCGGGGAGGACAGATCTTAGGGTACCGTCACGCAGGCACGACATCTCCTCTCCCCTGCGGACGCGGGCATCTTCTTTTCCTGGGAAAACACAGCAGAGAGGCCTCTGAGAGGTTTGCCACCACCCTCTCGGCACCGCCGGCACCAAGCGAGCCGTACCCCCAGGGACAGCCCCCTCCTCATCCCTTGGGCATCCCACTCCCACAGGCATCGCCACGGCACAGCCGGCAGCAGAGCTGCCCGAAGACCCCTCGCCGCGGCCGTCTCTAACGGAGAAAATGCGATTCCCACCGCTGGAAACATCTGGAACGGGGCAAGGGGAGTGGGGTGATGTTCCCAATGCTCTGCTACAGCACCGGGTGTGCAGCAGCCCCCCGGGGAGGCTCGGTCCTGGCCCCGCCAAGGGGCTCCCCAGCGTTGTTAGATGACTAAAACAAATCCATGTATGTGTATATCTTTATATATACAGCATATAAATATATATACACACACATACCGTATATACACAGAGGCACACCTAGAGTTCTCCGTATATAAATAAATATATGTCGGTGGGAAACAGGATACACTCGGCAGCACTGAGCCCCCCCACCCTGCTCCCACCTGCCCCAGTACAAACCAGTTGGCTGCGGTTTTGCCCCCCCCAACTCCGTCAGGCAAAGCCGCTCGGGTCTGCCTGGTGCACCCCAACCCCTCGGCCCCCCGCACCCCGCCATCACACCTCGCCCCTTTTCTGGGCTGGATGAGACCCTCAGGGAGGGAAATTCGAAGCCACAGCAGCACAAGCCCAGCAACAGAGAAAAGGGAGGGCCCTGGGACCCCCTCGCTGGGACTCTCCAGCCTTGGGGACCGGAAAACCATCGGGATGAGCCTTCCCGCGGGTCCCACTGCGGGCAGGGAGCGGGGCTGCACCCTCGACCCCCAGCGTGCGCGGCCGGCCGGGCCGCTCCGCCGCCCATCAAATGCTTCTCTGTGCAGAAAAAAAAAGTGATAGTAATAAATGAAAGTTGACAGATTTTAATTTTTTTTTTGCACAAAGACTTTTTCTTTTGTTCTTGTTTTCCTTTTTTCTTTTTTTCTTTTTTCCCCCTCCGTTCCGGTCGGTTTGGTTTTCTCCTTTTCCCCTGCATTTGGTTTTGGTTTTGTTTCATTCCCAGGCGTGGCAAAGAGCATGCATTGGAGAGGGGCAGGGCGGCGGCGGCGGGGCCGGGGGGAGCTGAGATGGGGTGGGGGGCAGCTTCTAGCACTTGTTGTCTTCCTCGGTGTCGCTGAGCACGTCGATGCTGGCCCCGCACATCACGCCCTGCCCTGCCCCTCGCCTCCGCCGCCGGTAGTGCCCGTTGGGCATCTGCCAGCTGTGCCGCAGCGGCGGGGCCGAGCCGATGGTGTTGGAGCGGCCGAGGCTGGTGGCGACGGCCGCCTCGAAGGTGAGCGTCTCCTCCTCACCGCAGTCTGAGGCGTGCGAGTCGTCGTGCAGGGCCAGGTAGGGCTCCGAGATGTAGCGCTGCGGGGTGGACTGTCGGCTCTGCTTCCCCGCCGGGGAGCTGGAAGACTCGGTCAGGCCAGCGGCGTTGGGCTCCGTGGTGGAGGAGAGGAGCGGGGACCCCCCCTCGCTCTCTTCGGCGGGCGGCGAGGCGTCTCCGGCGTGCCGCAGCATGGAGGCGTAGGAAAGGAGGGGACGTGGCTTGGGGGGCACCGGCGGGAGCTGGCGGCGGCCTCGCCGGGGGGTGCTGGTGTCCGAGATGGAAGGAATGGAGCTTTCACTCAAGGAGCCCGTTCCCTGCAATGCACCAAGACACGCTGGGGAATACAGGGGCGACGGGTGGCACCGTGCCCCCGCTCCCCCCTTCCTGAGCCTGGGCTGCCCGGCGCATCCTCCTGCTTGGATGAAGCCCGGCTGCGCCCTCGCCTGCCCCATCTCTGCCTCGGGCTCCGCTCCAGGGATGAGGACAGGGTCTGCTCTTGGTCATCAAAAGTAAAAAGCACCCACAAACCCGCTGTGGGAAGAGCTAACGGCTCGCCAGCTGCTGTTCTCTACAGGCAGCATCTCTGTGGACTTCAAGCACGGTCAAGCACCGGCATCTCCAGGCTTGTGTAGCGAGGACGCCTCGACCTTGGCAGGGAGCAGATGCCCCAGTGGCGAGAGGATCAATGTGGAGAATCACCCCTCTTCCCAAATGCTCTGCAGGGTGCCCGAGTAGCCCCAGCCTGCTCCAGCTCACAGGGGACACGGAGATGCCACCATAGGGAGGAGAGATGGCGCAGAGCTCCCGGAGTTGGGGCTTATCTTCCCGGTTTCGGCAAGCGGCTTTTTCTACACCTCCCTTTGTGCTTAGGAAGGGGTTTTTGTCACCCACCTGCCTGTTGGGTGTCTGCGACCTGCCCTCGCTGGGTGACCGGGACTCACGCCGCCGCTCCGGCGACTCGTCGTGCGCCTGGGGACTCCTCTCCTCAGAGTTGCAGCGGGAGATATCAGGGGACAGCAAGTGCTTGCGCTCTTTGGATCGGCCCCGCTCCCTGCCGCCCGAGCGATGCCCGTCGGACCGGTGGCCTGCAGGACATCCCCGTCAGTCCCCACCGTCCCCTCCCCGGGAGCGTGGGACGCTCGGCTGGGGCTTGGGGGTTTTTTGGCATTGGTGTGGGATGGGGCTACCCGCCCTTGCTCACCTGAGTCGGCGTTGAGGCGCCGGGCGGAGAGCTGGAGCGAGGAGTGGTAGCTGCGCCGGCGGGACTTGTAGGTGTTGTCGCTGCTGCGCTCCATGGAGAACTCATCCAGCCAGGAGCTGTTGGTGCGCTTGTCCCGGATGGTGGAAAACGATCGCCGCATCGAGCTGGTGTCTGTCACCACCTGCAAGCAACCCCGGCCGGCCGGGGAGGGGGTTAGCACCGGGCAGGGCTGGGGGGACGGCGGTCGAGCAACGGCTGGTTCACCCGCCACCGCTGGCGCACCAGCCTCCGGGATGGGGAGATTTGGGGTGGGGAGGGCGGCCAGCCCAAGCACAGCCCCCCCAAATCATCTCTGCACAAATCGGGGGAGGGAGGAAAGCGGGGTTTAGCCTTCGTGCTTGGGAGCTCCCCTGCCCCGCCAGCACAGCCAGCGACTGCAATTCAAGCCAAGGTGCCGCGCGGCGGGGGAAGAGCAGCAGCACCCGCCGGGGCGTGGGGACACGGGGGTGCCAGGCCATTGCCCCCCGGGGCTCTCCCAGCATCCCTTTAATGCCTTTGAAAGCAGGGAGGATGCTGGTTTGCTCCACAGAGAGTGGAGCAAACAGGGACATCGAAGAAGAAATCACTGAGAGCAGGGGGATCCTCCAGTGCCCCTCGCTTGGTGTTTATTTTCCTGGCTGCTGCTGCTTTTCCAAGAGGCAGCACTGGTCCTCCTTTATCCTCAAATTCCCTTCCTCTGCACTCATTCCCTCTCTGCCACTCATGCTGTTGTTTTATTGTCCCTCTCCTTTCCTTTCTCCCTTCCATATTTCTCCCTTTTACCTTCTCCCCTCCTTCTAGCTTGTGTCCTCACATGTTTTGTGGAAAACATCACCTCCTTCTTTATTTCCCTTTGCTTTATTCTAGCAGGTTTTTGTCTCTGAAGCTTCAGGCCATTCTCCCCATCTCCTCTCCTCTCCTCTTATTGTACCCTTTCTGCTTCCCATCCCCTTATTCTGATCATCCCCTCCGCTCCCAAATGGTCAATAAAGCCCACACGGCAAAGCCTCCCTTCCTCTTCATGCCCCACCAAAGTGCCACAACATGTCACACCAGCACCGACACCAGGAACTCTGTGAGAAAGCCGACACAGAGACTTCACAGCAAAACCGAACCCCCTAAGAGCGTCTGCGTCTCGGTGGAGGCTGAGTACAAGATGGAACAACAGAGAAACCGGGCAGACGAACGAGGAGGTGAGATGTGGCCTGAGTTCCCCCCGGACAGACGGAGAAGCGTGTGCGTTGGAACAACGGGAAAGGAAGGAAAAGGCGTTTCACCACCTGAGAGATCATCTGGCAGCCAGGCTGGGACTCCTTGAACCTCAGCCTGCGCCCAGGGCGGGAGGAAAGGATCGATGTCCCACTGCGGAGGGAACCCTGCCACCTCCCGGCATGGCCCCGCTCCACCGTGGACCTCCCACACGAGCCAGGAGATCGATTCCCCTGGCTGCTCCCTGCTGCCGGTGTCCCCATGCAGGGGAACAGCAGCCCTCCTACGTGTGCAGCACCCCAAAGATGGGAAGGTGCTCCGATATCAGGGTGCTGGGGAAGCCGTGGGGCTAGCGGGACTTGCTCCGTGCGGAGAGAAGCCCCGGTGTTACCTGGCAGGCTTTGCTGGGACCCGGCACCCGTGGGGGCTTTGCTTGGTTTTACCTGGGGATCCACAGTGAGACGAGGCATGGAGGAGGCCCTCCCAGAGACAGCGTGGTCCTGAGTGTCCACGGGAAGGTAGCTGCCACGGTTAGAGGGCTGCACTCTTTGAAACTCCCTAACCTCTGGCTCCTGGAAATAAACACACAGCCAAGCTCTTGGGATGGGGTTGGAGCAGCGTGCTGCTTCTGCCCCGTTTGCAGGGGACAGCCCCGCTCGCTCAGCCGGGGGCAGGATTTAAGTGGGGCAAAAAGGGAGTCTAAGACATATCATCCGTCACGTCGCTGCTGAAAAATAACCTCCGATTCACAATCCATTGCAGATGAGCCCAGATCTGGTGCTTCAGGCTTGCATGATGGCCAGTTCACCTCGCACCTCTTCAGGGGCAGCGGAAACCTTGCCTGGACCTGGTGATGCCCTGACTGCCCAGCCTTTAACTCCTTCTCCTTTGGCCAGAAGGGGACAAACATACGGGATTTTGTCTCTGACACTGCTTTAAAGGCTTTCTGGCCACATCCCCGTTAAAAGAAAGCACGGCACCTTTGTGCTTTGGTTAATTCCCAGTTTAGGAGATTCATTTTGACCCTGGAGATCTGCTAGAAGGGGACTTTGTGGGGAGGGGGGACTCTCATCTGCCACCTCCCCTCCAGCAGGACGGCGGTGTGGTCGGGGTGGCCGGGGCAGGGGACGCCCGCCTGCGCGGTGCACAGCTCACACAGAGTACTACAGACCCCGGGGACACGGACCGGGCTGGAGATGCACAGCGGCACAACACTGCACCCGACAAGCGTCGGGGTGGTGCGCGAACGCACACACACAGACATGGAGAGATATATATAGGTATGTATATATATACACACACAGACAGACAGACACTGCTGCCGCCGGCCGGCACGTGCGTGAGGCCGGAGGGGTGTGCTGCCATCGGAGACAGTTCGACAGCTCAGTTTGGGACTGGGGACACCAGCACTGACAACAAAATGAACATGAATCCAAAAACATCAGATACCATCACTCAGCATGGGGTAACCCACTGAAATGAGCGCTCAGTGGGAAAAAGAGCAGCCTGTGAAGAGAAGGATATTTTACTGCAGGACATTGGACCCCGGTCACAGCTCTCACCCCAAAAGCACTTGCCGCTGCTTGGCCCCACTGGCCAGGGCTGGTCCAGGGATGGCTGTGTCCCCAGTGCCCCGACAGAGGCGAGGGGCCGGAGCCCAAGCTGGGGAACACCCGGAGATGTTCGTCCTCTGCTTCGGATCTGTGCGTGACCCAGCAGCTGCCAACCCTCCGCTGTGCTCGCTGCCACAGGGGCAGGGAGCAACCTTTCGCCGCCGTGCCCGCAGCCCCACACCTCCCCGTGCCCACCAGCATCCTCACTGGGACCGAGGCAGCGTGTGACTTTACCAGAGACTGGTGCTCCTGGAACTGCCCGTGGGCTGGATCCATGCACGCCAGCTGGAAGATCTCCTGCGGCGAGAGCGGGCTCAGCGAGGGGAACCCGCTTCGGCTGCTCCTGCAAAGACAGTCCAGCTTCAGGGAAGCCACAAGCTGGGTGCTGCCATCACTGGCCATCGCCTCTCCAGCAGCTCAGGTCTGGGGAGCCCCCGTGCTTGCCCCTCAGGCTGTCAAGACTCCCAGGACAAACATCATGTTCCTTGGGGAGCTGAAGTGGTGCCAGGCAGGAGAGGACACCTGCGGCCCATGTCCCACGGCAGCAGTGGGGACATCCCAAGCGCAGTGCCAGCAACTCCCACCATCTCACTCCCACAGCCAGGGTGCTGGGATCCCCCACCGACCCTGCACCACCCAGGGACCCACTGCTTGACTGCTCTTGAGGTTCAAGTCCGTCCCAGACCCCTTCAGTAAGAGAGCTTGCACTTAGTGCTGGGATGGTCCTGCAAGAAGAGCATCCATGCAGACACCTGGCCAACCCCCTTGGCCACCACCGCTGCAGTTGGTGATGCTGATGCACACCAGCTACCTGGGAATCCTGCAGAAGCTTTGTGCCGGGAGCTTTTTGCCCCGGACTGGGCTTCCCCTGCTCTCAGCAGCTCTTTAACCCTCTGTGCATCCCGGTGCCAGCTCCAGAGAACAAAACGCGGGCTGCAGGAAGAGAAAAGCTACAGGAATACCTCCCTTCTTCTCAGGGCAATACTCACAGGCCCGAGAGCGTGTCCTGCTGGAGGTAAGGCAGAGCCTTCGCATTTGAGATGATTTCCTGCGGCAAAGAGGACGGCTCCATGCGCTGGAACATGGGCGCATTTTTCTGTATTGAAAAAAGAAAGAAGCTGAGCCTGTATGAAATATAGATGAACGGCCAGTGCTTCACCAAGCAAGCCCCCACCGCTTGGGAAGGCGACAGCACGCTCATATTTGCTGTCGGGGACCAAGGATGCACGTACGCATACTTTGTGGTCACCAAAACCTGACCTGTACCACCATCCTTGTCCCTCAGCTGCATCCCTTTGGCTGGGCTGTGGTAGGAAGCAGCGAGGATGCTCTGAACTCCCCGCTCCTGCCCACCATGCACCCTCCCCGAGCCTCACCTGCTCCTCCAGCTGCTGCCGCTGCTTCTTCGCTTTGCTCTGCTTGTAGTAGTCCATGATCATCATAGCTGCATATATTTTGCCAACAGTCAGGTCAGAGGCTGAGAGCATAAGAGAGGAAGGAAGAGGGGGACCCTTTTGTTTTAACAGAAACAGCAGGTCTGAAGGCACCAGCCATGGATCTCAGGAAGAGCCCTGCTGTGGGATACCCTGGTAACCCTCAAAGTCTGCTCACCGCTCCGAAAGTGAAATGAACACCCAGGCACTCCACGTGGAGATAAAATGGATGGAGGTGGCTTGAAAGCATCATCATAAACCACCAAGACACACGGCTTCATCACATCATCATATGTAACGGAGCAAGTGATGCTCAGCATCCTGCCCTTATATGCTCCAGAGATGATTTACAGGAGACTCTGCGTTTGGCAGGAGTAGGTCACTGCAAACTGGGCATTTTTCAAGAGGGTTCCCAAGCAGCCAGGCAGGGCAAAGCAGAAGCCAGTCTGTAGCAACACAAACCGTTTTCCCATTTCTCCCCCATCTGGGGACAGGTCTGACTGGTCCCCACCTCCCTTTGGGAAGAAGCTGCTGCTGGTATGATGAAAACTTGACAGCTGTGACAGTCCCCAGAGACTCACTTTTTGGCATGGGTACCAACAGGTCAAGCATCTTCTGGGACAGGTGAGGCCAAATGGTCAGGATCTCCTTTTGAAGCTCGGAGTCTAACTGCTGCCAATCTGCACCACCTTGAACAGTGGGGGAAAAAAATGGTCCATGTGCATCAAGGTCTGGCACCAGGGTCCGCCTGAAAACACCCCTTTCCCATCCTGAAGTGAGGTTCACAAGCAGCAGCCAGCTCGCTCTGGGCTGGCAGGGCCATCTTGCATCAGCGAGCCTGGTCTCCTGCTCTCGTAGGGAAACTTTCCTACCACCCCTTCCATATGTGCCGCCATCTCCCCATCCCCTGCCCTCCCACTCAAAGCTGCCATCTTCGAGCTCGCCTTGGGTCCGTCTCTGCCGCTCCAATCCTACTCCAGCCCACACACACCTGCTGCTGCCCCACTTTCTCTTCTCTGGTGAGCGGATCATGTGCTGGTGAAAGAGCAGCTCCACTTGATTGAAATCCTTAAATACTCGGCGATGCCGTGCAAGGAGGAGAGCAGAGCTCTCAGGCCAGTGGCAGAGGGATTGGCTGAGCTGAGGAAGACCCAGGCTCAAAGGGAGCCGTCAACACAGGCCAACCAGAGACACCCCGGCCTGAGGTAACTCTGCTGAGCTGTAGGAGACCTAGGTTCAAATCTCTAATTTATCTAGGGGGGCTTGAACCCAGGCAGCTGTCTGAGCACTGGGCGTTTGCTGCTATCTTGCCCTGCGTTGAGTTTTCTTCCAACAACTGAGCTGTTCCCGGGGGACATTTGATTGAAAACGGCGTGTTTCTGCAGAAAGCTTCTGATCTGATGAATCAGAGCATTTCCAGCAACAACAACAAAACACGTTTTCTTGCTCTGAACATTTTCTCTTCCCTGAAAGAATTCTGTTCCCCACAGCCCTAGGAAGCCAAGCACACACGATCTTTTCCCTCCTTTGTTTGGTTTGTACATGGGGAGGAAAGGGAATTCTCTCTCCTCTGTTACCCAGGGGACATCAAGCTGTTTCCGCTCTCTAGAAGCAGCTTCCAGTGGAAAACTGGCCACCTCTTCCATAAAGAAAGAGATTTTTTTTTTTTTTAATAGAAAGCAGCAGAAATTTGCCTGTTCAAGGTGATCAGTTCCACCCACGTATTGGGCTCTGGGCGACCAACCCCAATTTGGCTGTGATGTCCTCAGCCTTCCCAAAGGACGAGCGCTGGTCACTCTGAAACCCTCCTGGCTCTGTCCCCTCTGTACCTCATCGACCGTACCTTTGGCAATTTTGATGTCCAAGGCCGTGCGTATCAGTGCCATCAAGGTGGAGGTAAAATGGACCGTCATGTCCTCGGCCACGGGCATGTTCATCAGCACCAGTCTCTGCGCAAGAGAGAGAAGAAAACAGCGGACGGAAAACAATATCGAAAAACACATCGACCAGGCTGGAGGAAAAGAAATTAAACATTAAACAAAAGGGAAAAAAAATTAAAATTAAAAAATAAAAAGCAACAAAGAGTGTCAGAACAGCACAGCCAAAAAAGAAGGGCAAGGATCACCCCGCCACCCCCCGGCTCCTTCCACCCCAGGACACCGGCTCACTGCCTTCCAGGGCTCCTCCTGCACGCCAGGAACGGCCCCTGAGCCCCTCTCCCCATGGCACTGGGGCTGCCGCGGCACCTCCCGGCACTTTTGGGAAGACATCCGTCAGGGATGCTGGCGTCGGGAATGCTTGGGAAGGGGAGAGGGGGCTCAGGTTTCCGTTCCTGGGGTGGTTTGGCTTTCGGATCTCAACCCTTCCCACCTGGGGCAGGGGAGAAGAGGGTCCCTAACCTTCAGGGACTTCAGATCGACTGGATTCCTCTAGCATGCTACATCCTGGCGCTCCCTTTTTGCGTCTTTCAGAGATGAAGTTTGCCAGCACATGCACAGGGTCCAAATTATCCAAGGGTGGGGAAGGGAAGGAGGGGTAGAAAAAGTGCAGAAGGAAGGTGAGAAGGGCAACCAAGGCAGGTTAGACACGCCATGCTCCTTCCCCACCCTGGGCAGGCGGGGTGCAAACCGAAGTGACCAGATCCACTTCCAGAGAGTATATTTTGCTTTGTGAATACCTTGGGTCATCCCTTCCCTGCCCATTCCTTTTCTCCCAGCTTCTCACGTCCTTTCCCTGCCTTCAAGCCTCCCTTTTTCTCCTGGAAAAGTGCGACGGCAGATGTATGCATGTGTGAACAAACACATGAGAGCTGGGGAGGGTGGCAGCACGTCTGCAAGTGTGCAGAAATCCCCCCTTCGCTAGCCCCGAGCGATGCTGAAAGAGCTGCCGGCAGCAGCCCGCTGCCATGGAAAGTTCCCGTTTGCTCCAGACCTGGACAACACGTTGCTCTGTAGCTCTGGGTCTCGTCCTAGCAGCTGCTTCCCTCAGCAAAGCCACACAGCTCCCACCCCATGTCCTTTGGGGCTTCCCATGCTGCCGCTCCACGCCTGCGCAGCCGGGAGCACGCTGCGCCTGCGCCGCGAGCCGACCGCCGGCTGCTGCCCCAGGAGGAGCGAGGGGGTAAAATTCAGAGCCGCTGCTTGAAGGCACCTGGCTTTGCCTTGCACAAGCCATCCTTGGGATAGCTCGTGCCGGTGCACCAGGCTCCCGGCGCACTGCAGAGCTGCTCCTTCAGGGTACCTCCTTGCTGCCCACCTGCGTCCCATCCCCGTGGGCTTTAGCCCTGTTTCTGCGCTGGCTGGGGCAAAGATGGTTCCAAGCCCGGGGGATGAGCTTGGACCAGTGAGCTCCTGGGGACATCCCACCCTCCCAGCTGTGCTACGGGGCTGCTCCTCACCTCATCTTCTCCAACCCTCCCACTTCCATGCTATTGCCGATCCTGCCCCTCCTCTTCCACTGAGGTCTTCTACCCCAGAGCTCCTCGGGCTTGCGAGTGACCACGGCAGCATCACGTGCGTGGATGGTGGAGACCAGCCAGCATGGCCAGGACTCTTCTGAGCACACCGGGCTCGCCAGGAGCAAGCTAAACACATGCTGGATGCCCCCAACACCTCCCCGTCTTCCCCAGCCCCACCTCCCCACCGCTCCCTCGAACCCCGGCTCCTGCTCGGCTCTAGCCCCCATAGAAGGAAGGGTTGATCTACCTTATAGGCCACTTTGGAAGGACATCTCTTGCCGAGGCCTAGCGGTGGTGACATAAGAGTCAGCATTTCATACATCTCAGTGTAATGGATTCGGCCACTGCTCATGAAGGGGGAAGGGGAGGGAGGGAGATGCAGAGAGAGAGGAGGCATTCCCAGAGAGCAGAAAAACGTACAAACAAAAATAGTACAGGAAAACAGGAGAGAAAAAACAAACGGACAAACAGGAAAAGAACAGGAAACCCGTTAATCAAGGCAAATCGTACATGAGAGACTGTCCTGATGGGGATTTATAGCACTGCTCACACAGACCCAGGAATGCCGGCAGAAAGCAACTCACCCCTCTCCTCTGCTGCTGGCCTCAAGCGCCTGCCTCGCTAGCAGTCTGGGAGTCCTTCTCTGGTCTCAACCCCTTTCCTAAAGCCCTCCAGCAGCCCCCAACTTGTCCCACAGGTTCCAGGGCTGTGTGCGAGTGGTATAAATCAGATACACGGCACTCAAGCCATGGGTTATTTGAGATAACGGTGGTTTGCACCACAGTGCTCTGTGGCCTCTGTAGCATCTTCCCTCCCGGGGGGGGGCCTGGGTGTTGCTTGGCATGGCCACCGAACCCATAGCCGGAAGGCTGTGTATCCCCAGCTCATAAGGTCTATGCAATTGGGAGGCAGCATCTTGCATAGAAGGCAGTGGGCCAGGGTCACTTGTCAAAGGAAGATGCCCAGTTGCTTCCGTCTGGCTCTGCGGATGGACCGCTTTCCCACCATGCACCAGTGCAAAAGGCATGCTGAATTGGCTGAAAAAACAAAACCGGGAGGAAAAGTTGTACATGCCATGCTCCCGCCCTGGCTCTCTCCCGCATGCGGCTGCAAGTTCCACCAGGTTGGAGTTTAAAGAGTCTCAGCAGAGGCAGCTGTTTGGGCCTTCCAACATTGGGGTTCGTTTGGGTTTCCCAAGGGAGGCAGCTAGGACGGACCCCCACCTCGCGCTCCTCTGCTCTGTAAGGACCTGCTTAGGGCTGCTGCAGTGAGGAACGCCACCAAAAACGGGCCACCCGATGACGCCTCGAGCCCTCTGCCAGGCTGAGATATTTGGGCTGTTCCTCCCTCTCTCTGCACATCCAGGAGGCCACTCAAGTACATCTCCCAGGGAATCCTGGGCTCGGCCACCTCTTCTTCCCCTTGTGCCAGGCTTCTGACCTGCACTGCAACGTTCAGGATGGTTAATGGACAAGGGCAAACTCATGACAGCGAAGGCATTGACCCTTACAGCTGAGCTGGGAGGACGCTGCTGGAGAGGAACCCATCTCAGCTGGGGTGGCCTGGGAGAGAGGGCACTGCCAAAAAATTGAGCACTCCCTGTGGGATCTTGGCCAATTCCCTACCCATGTGCTGAGAGCACTGTGAAAAGGGGAGAAGAAGAAGTCTCCTCTTCTCACGGGGTACCAGCTGGGTTGGAAGCAGCTCTCTGGCCAAAGAGGCTCCCACCAAGATTAGTCCTGTCATTTTGGATGTGAACTAGGGATGGTGATGACCCACAATATTTGGGGTTGTTTGGGGTGCAGGCACAGAACAGGCTGGGTGAGCCATCCTGTTTGAGACCTGACCCACCTAAATGAGTTGGAAAGAGGACTGATAACAACATTGGAGACTATTAAGTGGGATGATCAAGAGGAAATATCCAGGTTCAGGAGCCTGTAAAGCAGCACCTTGGCAGAGGTGGATGGGCACTGACTTGAGGTGTCTGAAGGGGAGAAGGTGACGTCAAAATTTTCATGCTCAAGAACTTTGTGCAAAAAGGAAACAAGACAGCGAGTGATCTTCCACTCACCCTCCCTGGCAGGGGGGATTTTGGTGTACCCAGCACAGGTCAGACACGTCTTTCATGCTGAAATTCTCTGGCCAGTGAAGGAAGAACGGATTCCCACAAAAGGAAGAGTTTGCATCGGTGACCAAGAAGGACCACACCGTCTGTCCTCACAGACAGGCTGCATACTTTGCTGCTTCTCAGAGCAGAGATCTTAAAGCGTTTTGAGCAGCACAGCAGTGCTCAGAAAGCACATCCCCATGGAGTGAAGCACAGGAAGGCAGATGGTGTGACATCCATCCGAACAGGATGGCTCCCAAGAGCTGGTCCCAGCATGGGACCATCCTTGATGGGAGAGCTGGCCATCTGTCCTGTGTCTGGATGGAGATGTGCCCTGTGGCTACGGCACAGGGTGGCCTGGAAAACTGCCAGGTGCTAATGGCTTGGTCCTGGTGCTCTGAGAGAACCCTGTGAGTGTTGGAGGGGGAAATCTGGGGGACATCTGTCCTCCTGTAGTTAGGAAAGAAGTACTGTGCTGCAACAGGCTGTTAGGGACAGAGCACCAGAATAGATGTCCATAGGAACATGAATGTCTGTGGAGCATCTGCCTGACCCATGACCATCTCAAGGGCTACTTTTAGGGTGCAAAAGTGATGCCTTGACTCACTTCTGCATGACTGCTAGAAGCAGAGGGTGTGAAGAAAGGTAGAGATAGCCCCAAGGAGTAGAGCTGGCTGCCAGGATACAGTCCCAGCAAGATTTGGTTACAAGACCTGCTCTCCCCAGCATAAGGGCAGAGCTTGCTGGACTTCCATGGGAAGTCTTCCTGCACCAATGCCCCTTTGTTAGCCCACCTGCGGATGGCCTAGCGGGTATGCTTCCACACCATGCTACACCACTATGCTGCATCCTGAACTTGCCCAAGAGCCATCTCTTCCAGAGCAGGCTGTCCACCGTTCCATAAACACGTTGGTGGTTGTTTCTGCAAGTCATTGTTGTCACATTGCCTGTCAGGATAGGGGTGTGAGCTCCAGGAAGGTGAACTTGTGCACTGTGATGTGCAGGGCAGGCTCAGCAAACGGAAAGGTGAGTTGGGTTGGCATTTTGGGATCTGGACCATGGTGGCAAGATGTAATGACCACATGGATTTTCTTTCTTCATCAGTTGCCTTTTGGGAATTGTTCCAGAGCAGTAGGAAACCCTAAAAATCTCGTATGTCCTTCAAATACCCCATGCACAGGAAGGAGGAGACCGAGGTAACACAAGGAACAGATGGGGATGGTCTCCCTTACATGACAGCAGAAACTGGTCTTACTCTCTCTGCCTCCACCTGCCCTTGAGTTTATCCACCTTTGCTGCTCTGTCCATCCCACAGAGTCAGCAGAAAGCCCAGATGGCTGCAGAGCTCCCTCTTCCCAGGAAGCATTACAGGTACCCTTCTGAGCACCAGGTGATCCAGCTTAGGAAAGCAGTGGTTGCCAGTGAAGCCCTGATGCCAAATGAGAAAGACTAGGAATTCCTCCTGAAGGTGTCTTCTATCTGCAGACACCTGAGCAAGTGCCCTCGGCAAAGCCGCCACCCTTTGCCAGGGATGCAACAGAGGAGAGTGGAAAGGCTGCATGGAGCCCCTCCTTGAACAGATGAGCCATCTGAGATTCTTGAAAGAAACCTCCTAACCCTAACACTTCTTCATAAATGAGATGACCAAGAGTCCAGGTCTTGTCTCACTTGCTCCGCTTTACTTCTGGTGGTCTACTTCAAGATTTCAAATGTGTGCACCATCCCCGTGGCCAGCTATGGGGTGTGACAGACCCGCTCCAGGGATGCTGGCTGGAAGAAGCATTTCTGATTTGGCAGGGAGGATGAGATGGCTACAACAAGCCACACCGAGGAACCCTCTTTCCCCTGCAGAGCCATGATCACAGGCTGCGGGCATCTGGGCTTCCCTCATGCATCTCCTCAGATGCTGCGAGGGATGCAGAGGGAAGAGCGAGCTCTGTGGTTCATCCTTTCGTGCCATGAAGACAGGCATGGTTGTGGTGGCACTTCGGAGATGATGTCAGGTGCGGGATTTTGCGCAACTGTCATCCCAAAATAAAATATTTTTAAGAAACATGCAAGTCAGAGAGACACAAGGAAGCCAAACGGCTGCCATGGACTCATGGCCAGCAGCTGGGAGCTCGGCTTAAGCAGAGGGAGAGGAGCTGCTGAGCTCCAGAGATGTGCCCAGGTGCCACCTCCTCTCAGCAGGCCCGGCAAGCCAAGGGCAAGACTGGCAAGAGTCCTGCTCCCCAGAGAGGTGGTCATGTGTCCTCCAAGCGCCGCGCTTGCAGGAGGGTCTGTTGGCGTCCCCCAAAGTCAGGGGTCACCTGGCCTCCCCATCCTCCCCCCAGTCCTCACTGTCCAAAACAACGGCCAAGGCCCCAGCCTCCTCCTGCCTTTGTTCCCCCTTCCCTCCCCAGGAGCAAACCACATCTGAACCCCCAATAAACTCCTGCTCCTGTGTGAGGGCACTTTGAGAGGCCAGGCAGGGGCGGCGGCATTTGGCCCGGCGCCCTTCGGGGGCTCTCTGCGCCGACGGAGCCGGGGTGGGGGGCTGGCTGGGGGACGCAATTTGTTGAAACCCACCCCGGGAGGCTCTGAGCCCCCCCCCCGGCCCCACTCATGCCTCCCCTCGAGGAGGACAGCTGCTGGCTCTGGGAGGCCGCGGACCTCTTTAAACTCGAAGGAAAGCAACGTCAGGGTTCCCTCGGGAGGCGCGGTGGCGGTGGAGCGGGGGGGAAGGAGGGGTGGACGGTGCGTCCCGTGGCCAGGTTGTGGCGGAGGACTGGGAGGCAAACCTTGCACGCCACCCTGTAGGGGCAGTTCTCTCCTAGGCCCAGAGGAGGCGAGATCACCCGTACTAATTTGTACATATCCTTATACGAGATCCTGCCGCTGCAAAGGAAGCACAGGTGGGTTAATAGGACACTGAGAGGGTGGAGGGGAGGATGGAGAGCTTAACGGGAGGATGCTGGGGCCCTCTGTGGGACAAGAGCCCCGGGGGTGCACAGCTCTTCTCCTTCTGGCTCTGTCAGACCCAGAGTGGGGAAAGCTGTGAGCATCAGCTACTGCCTTCTCCACCGTGAGTCAGCTCACACCTCCTCACACTGACCCATCTTGACCCTGGAGAAGGACAGTTTTGGTGGTGAACACCACCCAACACTCTTTCTCATCACACCCCTGGCTGCCTACCCCTGGTGGGAGAGGGCTGGGATTTTAGGCGGGGTGAGACTGCAGCTTGGTTGGGTTCTAGCCACCACGAGCCCTTTTGATGGAGTTGTGTCCCATCACACCACCAGAGACCCTGCCCTTGCACAACCAACTCTCTGGTCCTCATAAGGTCCCAAGGAGTTTGGCAACTGAGCAACTTGGATCTCCAATATCTGAGGAACCTGAGATGGGGAGAGATAATGTGACCAGCTGGTGACCGGTGGCTCTGGACCTAGCGCCTAGGTCTCTCATGGTCCAGTCCTGTGCTCTGACCACCAGACCACGCTCTGCCAAAGGTACACATTATTGGAAGCAAACCCTCCCATACACACACCCCTTCTCGCCCACAGAAGCACATCTCCCCAGACCCAGGTGCAGTCATCACAGGATACGACCCATATGCCTCCTGCACCGGCTGAAATAATGAAGCCGTCGAGGTGGAGAGCTGGCAGGAGAGGGTGCAGGGGCCATCGGGTGCTGAGCTCTCCACCTCGCTCCAGAGCAGAGCCCTTCGGGAAGCAGGACCATGTGGGGTGGAAGTGCTGAGGTGCAGTGTGCTGCAGCCTCCTGGGCATCCTTAGACAAGCTTGGAGGGAAACCACACAAAGAGGCAAAGATCAGTGTTACCATCCTACCCAGCACCTTTGCCTCTGGTTTCTCCAACCATCAGGGCAAAACCCACCCTGAACCCCCCTGGTGTCGGGCAGTCTCCCTGCAAGGCCTTCATGTGATGGTGCCGGTGTCAGGATGCAGAACTGCTGCCCCACTCAGGTGCTGGGACCCCTTTGGATGTACTCACCCGTTCCTCACCCAGCAATGGGGGCCAGGGCTGCCTCCACGGGCGCAGCGTCAGCAGCCCCTGTGCATGACCCCTAACCACTGGCTGCACTTCATGATGAAAAAGCATGGCTTGCTCAGAAATCAGAGGGGTGCATGGCATCGATAGGATAGCTCAAGCGCTTTTTCAGTGATTGTCCTGGAGACCCAGGCTACCAACACGGGGGGCGAGAGTGAATGAAATGCCTAGTGTGAAGAAATCCTTCCCAAAAGCCATGGGTGAGAAGCCCCACACCGAGCAGCTGGGTGTTTCACTGCTCTCACCTCCTTTCCCTTCTCTAGTCGTCCATCAGGACGTCTACTCACCCGTACTGGACTCTCCCTCCTTGCACGAGGCACTATCACCCACCGGGTCCACCTGCCCACGGGGACCTTGCACAGCAGCAAGAGTGCTGGAGGAGGCCGTGCAGGGAGGGACCTGGCCAGCACTGAGCTGCATGGGGTTGGACAGAAATGGTGAAGGAAACTATGCCAGGAGCTGATGATATTAGGCATAAAAAAATATCCTGGCTGGAGCTGGTCTCTCGAGGGGCAGGACATTAGCAGTGGAGGTGAGGAGCCTCCCAAGGGAGCACGTGTGGCTGCCAAAGGCTCTCCAGCTAAGATCGCCCACACTCCCTGGCGCAGTGGTGGTGGGTCATGGCTCCAAAGAAGCTGTCCTTGGGCTGGGGCAGGGAGGAAGGAGCCACATAAGGCATCCTCATGGGAACGAGTGGAGGGCAAACATGCTCCCAGAGCTGCCAAGGTTCTCCACACTGCCCTAGGGATGGCTCCAGACCACCACGGGAGGAGCGGCGGCGGGCAGCTCCTCTGCAGCAGCAGCAGCAGAGCCAAAGCCTGGCCACCCAAGGTACATATGGCCGCTGTGAACCCGTTCCATTGCCAGGAACGGGCTGCTGCCTGCAAACGGGAGCCCTGTTCACTCTGATCCTCATCAGCGAAGGCATGAGTGCAGGAAACAAAGTCCTCCCATCTCTGGAGGGGTGAGCAGGCTGGCCAGCATAGGAACACAATTCCCCAAACATGCTCCAAACAGGGTCCTCTGTAGGTGACTTGGCAGGAGCCCAGCAGACCCCCAGCATCTCCCCATGGCTGGGAACAAGCCACGCTCAGCCCTGCTCTGATGGGGAGCTGTGGGTGCTGGGGACCAGGTGATGGAGCCGGTCTCAGGGCAGAGGCACCCAGCTGGTGCATGGGGACAGGGAAGGAGGCCGAGAAGGACCTGCCTGCTGGCTGGGAAGGAGAGAGAGAGCAGGAACATCCAGCACTCAGGATAAACACCATGGCAAACCGCGAACATCACCCAAGATGCCTGTGCCACCAGGCATTGCAGGAATCGCCAGCGAGAGCAGCCCTTCCCTGACAATCCCAGGCATCTCAGCCCGTTTCCAACAGCAGAACACAGAGACACGTGTTTAAAACCAGCTCTGAGAGGTTGCTCGGGAGAGAAGGAGCTGGCTACATACCATGCTGCTCTGTCATACTCTGCCCAGATCCGGACAAACTCATCTAGATGGTGAGGTCCCAGGATGGAGGAATCCCGAGTTAGGTATTCGAAATTGTCCATGATGACTGCCACGAACAGGTTGAGCATCTAAGTGAGAGGGAAAAAGGCAGAGAGAAAGGAAAGTAGGGGGAGAGGGAGCAGAGATGACCCTATGGTGGGGGTGCAGGTTGGGGGGCTGATGAGAGAGACCCCCAGGGCTCTCAGGGAGGAGGAACTCACCAGAAAAGAGCAGAAGAAGATGAAGGAGACAAAGTAAACATAGGCCAGGTCGGTGCCGCAGCGCTCGTTCTCGTTCTGCCCGGACGTCGCCGTCGTGTCCGGCTCGCAGCCTTTGCCCTCCAGGCAGGACAGCATGATCTCCTGCCATGCCTCTCCCGTGGCACTCCTGCACCCAGCACAGCTGTGCTCAGCAGCTCGTGGTGGCACGGGGATGGGGCCGGCGGCAGGATGCCCCCAGGAGAAGCTTCACAAACGCAACCCCCCACCCAAATTAAGCACGTCTCTGGTGTGCAGAGGAGCAAGGCACTGGGTCAGCAGCAACCGAGCTGGACCCACACAAGTGCAGCCATGCCAGGATGTAGCTCCTGGCACACGGGGTCAGCTCCCCCCCAGCCAGCTAGTCCAAAGAGCTGGGAGACAGACATCCTTTTTGGGGCAGGGTGGGGGGGAAAAAAGGGGTTCCTGAGCTCCTGAGGCCATGTGTTGCCCAGCTGCTCTCTAGCACCAAACAAACAGCCTGCAGCGAGAACCTGCCCAGCCCGGCTCCTGGCACACCTGCACCCAAAAACGCTGCCACAGGAGTTTTCTGTGGTTGCTTACCTAAAGAGGAGCATGAGGGATCCCAGGAAGCTGCGGAAGTTGTTGTGCCGGTTAATGTGGCTTTCCTCATCTAGTTTGATATTGCCGAAAACCTACGGGAGGGAGAAAAAGGGCTCAGTTATTCAGGCAAGAGCTCAGTGGCCAGCAAAGCGGCTGCACGCTCACCATCACCACAAGGATGGATCCTCTCCCAGGTCCACCACCCTCGGCATAGCCGGCCGCCGGAGCAGTCAACACCCACCCTTTCTGTGCAATCCCCCACGGAAAAGCACGCCAGCGAACGCATGCCGGCGCACAGCCAGCACACCGAGGAGCCGGCGCCGAGCAGCCGTCGAGGAAGACAACTCTCCTCTCCTCGGCAGGGACCCGCATGGGCAGCAAAGGCTGCAAGAGGCCGAGCCGCCATGGAAACAGGAGCATGGAGGACCTGGGATCAACCGAGTCTGAGCGCTCCACATGCATCACTCTGCTGCGCTATGGCAGCCAGCGGTCCCGAGCGCGCTGGAGGCGCAGGGGCGAGTCGCACCACCCTGGGTGGGTGCTGGGTCCTGGTCCTGGAGACTCCCAGGAGCTTTTCCCTCAGTGGGGAAGCGTCTGTGATGCTGGAGCTGGGCACAGCGTTGCAAACAGGGTGGGTAAAGGGTCAGGGAGGGAGGGACAGACCGACTGCCGACTCACCACGGACAGCCAGACACCTGGGACTACCGTCCCCAGGGCCAAAAGAAGCAATGAAGCCCCGAACGTGGACAATATCCTAATAATGACCCACAGCCAGGGCCGTGGTAGGACATAATGAATGTTCGTAAAGTGCCTCAAATAGGAAAAATGTGCTGTTATTACTGTTAAATATTTATTCCACTTTCTGTGAACCTAAAAATACACTAACTGCAGAGTATTTTTTTCCCTGTACAGGTTTTTTGGAATGTGTAATTGTAGAATATTTTCTGCCTCCAGCTATTTTGCTCAAATAACGCCCACAGACTTTACTGCTTGGGGATTTGTTCACAATGGTGTTAAAGAAGGAAAAAAAAAAAAAAAATCAAATACTACCACACGGCAGGGAGGGGGGCTGACTCAGATGGCGGTTGTTTAGTGTGGAGAACACCTGGAGCCGGTGCCGAGATGTGTAGGACCGAGCAGCCAAAAGCAGCCACGCGACTCTTGGGGCGGGAGAGAGGGGGTGGAAGAGACTAAACACCAGCGCTGCCAAGCAGCCGGAGCCGGGGGCCACCGTGCTGCCTCCCCAAAATCTGCCCGTCCGGGCGATGGCGTTGGGTACTGCGGTAGCTCACTTATCAGGCGGCTCCAGATCCCCAGCGTTCATCGTCAAAGATGCTTTGTCAGATCCTCAGCGTGGGATTTAGTCACCGCAGAACCGAGCCAGCCCCGCAGCATGTGTGGAGCTGAGGGTTTTAGCTCACGTGCTTCTTATTTACCAGCTGGAGCCTGGAAAGCTCACATCTTCCCATGCTCTGCAGACCTCCCACCATCTGGGTAGGTCATCGCAGGTCCCAAAGCGCGAGAGCCCAAGCGGAGCATCCCTCCGCAGCGGGACAAGGTGGAGGGCGGGCTGCGGGGATCACCACCGTGATCCAGCCGTTCAGATGGGGAAGGCAGAAGGTCCCGCAGTCATGAAATTAATCTCTGGGGGCTGCAAGGGAGGTGGAGATGGGGTGTCATTTCTACAATTGAAGTGCCTGCGAAACGAAGGGTGGGATTCGAAAGCTGGCCGCCGCACCAGTTGCCCAGGTGAGTCCCCAAGGCCACATCACTGAGGGAAGGCGGCTGTGGAGCTTGACTGAACACGGCCGTGTCAGCTCCCCCAGGGCATGTGGCTCTGCAGGTCCCAAACAAGCTGTTCCACCCTCGGGACCTTCCCGGACACCGTGGCCGCGTGAGGCAATGACAGACAGGCACAAGGCCGGCCGCTGTGCATAATGCTGAGGACGTGCTGGTCCAGCCTGTCTGCGCCGGAGGGAGGCACACTGAGATGTCTGTGCTCACCTGCATCCCAATGATCGCGTAGATGAAGAAAAGCATGGCGATGAGAAGGCAGACGTAGGGGAGGGCCTGCAAGACAAGACACATGAGTCACCTCATTTAGCACAGGTCCAGCTACAAAAAGCAGAGTGAGCAGGTAAGCTGTGACGATCCATCTCTCCTACAAGGCAACACATCAGCAAGACCTCGGGAGCAGCCTGCATTTGGGGGCAGCACCCCAGCACCGTGGCCTGGGAGGAGACCAGGGCACACCTGACTTACCTTGAAGGACTGCACGAACGTCCAGAGCAGGATGCGGATGGTGTAACCCTGGCGCAGCAGCTTGATGAGCCGAGCAGCCCGGAAGAGCTTGAGGAAGCTCATGTTGAAGCTGCTGGTGTTCACCAGCTGGGAGGAGATGAGAGGGTCAGAGGGAGGCAGGAGCCCCCCCACCCCGCAGCGGTTTGCCCCGCTGCTCCCAGCCCCTGCTTCACCTTGGTGTCTGTCAGGATGATCTCCGTAATGCTGCCGATGACGGTGATGAAGTCAAAGATGTTCCAGGTGTCCCGGAAATAATTCTGCAAAAGGAAGGAGAGAGAGAACATGGATTTGAGATCGGGGATGGCAGGTCTGAAGGGCACTGGGCCACAGGACAGGGCTGCTCGCAGGCAACGGCAGTGGCAGCAAGGACCTCGATGCCCATTTGTATGCGGCCACAGTCCGGAGCATCATCCTGTGTCTGAGACGGTGGCAGACCTGCGCGTGTCTGCGGTGAGCACCTTCTCCTGGGACATGACTCATGCATCCAACAGGCCACCTCGGTGAATGGGAGTGGAAAAGTGGCCACAGCCACACTTGGTCAGGCTGCAACAGCTTACCATGCCAAACCTCACAGCCAGGAGGTGGCTTTGCCCTCCTCTTCATGGGCACCCAGACCCACCTCAGCACCTGCTGTTTGTGCAGCAAAGACCGGACTTGACCATGGCTGGCACCGCTGGGACCAGGGAGGGTGGCTAGAAACCCTCCTGCTGGTGGACCTCATCTCCCAGTATGAGTTAGAGACAGGAAAGAAACTATAAAAGAGCAAATCTGACGGTTGTTCATAAGCAGCAAAGGGTAGCTGAAGAAAAAGCAGTCCGTGGCTTCAAGTCTTAAATGAGCAGCTGGAGACTTGCGGACTGTGAATTAGGCAGGGAGGTCTCACTGCTGGTCAGGTCTGGTCCAACTGATAAAGCCCAAGGACAGCAATGCACCAGCATCTCCTCGTTCCCAGGGACAAGGGACTGCAGCTACCAGCGTGATCGCAGCAGCAGTTGGCTTTAGCAGAGCGGCTGCACAGCACATAGATGGTCCAGGTATCAAAGTACCACAGAAATGATGCAAGAAGTAAAGCAATGGTGTGGGTTCGCCCACTGGCATCCAGCAGTGGAAAGTTTAATGAGAACCAAAGGAGCAATTCCAACCTAAAAGCAGCTCTCAGGCTGGGACCCAAAATAAATAGCAACAACCTCACATTATTAACACCTTCCTTCTGTGATCTGTGTGCTGCCAAAATCCAAATTAACACGCTCGTCAAGAACAGGAGTAGCCACTCACCAGGAAGCCGAAAGCAATGATCTTGAGGACACACTCCAAGGAGAACACCATGGTGAACGCGATGTTCAGGTACTTCAGGGCCAGCTCATAGGTGTACGGAGCAGAGTAGTACTGATGGAAAGAGAGAGACATCGCTAGCCAGGAGGGGGGCTGTCAGCCTCTTGACTGATGACTGTCCCAGGGCAAACCAACGGTGGCCCATGCTCCTTGCCCTGGGTGCCTCAAGACTGTCTCCTCCTTTCCCTCTCCACCCCTCTCTTGGGACAGCCACCACCGCTTCTAAGAAGGAAGCACAGAGTAAATCCAGATCTTTCTGTAGTAGTTAAGAGGTCCAGATCATTTGGGTCATCTGGTTTGGGGAAGATCTTGCCTCCAGTTGGGGGCATCTGGTGTCTCAAATGACTATGCCAAGGGAACTCATGCTCAGACTCCGTCTCAAAGCATCTCCTAGAAACAACCAAAATACCCTCTGGTCCCATCCTGACCGATCTTCCTACTCCCCACCACCCCAAACCGGCTCACCTTCATCATCAGCACCACAGTGTTCAATGCTATCATGGCCATGATGGTGTACTCGAAGGATGGGGAGACCACAAAGTGCCAGACGCGGTACTGGAAAGTGTGCCGGTTCTGAGGCATGTACCGCGTGAGGGGCTTGGCGCTGATGGCAAAGTCAATACAGGCTCTCTGGAATAAAACAACGTGCATCAGACCCTGGCTGATGGTAACACGGGGGACACTAGCTGCCACGCTTCTTTCCTTCATGGACTGGGCAGGCAGGTGGCTCACAGGTTTCTTACACTTTTTCAACATCTAGGGACCTCCAAGCTCCCAAACTGCAGAAAACCCATGGAAACGTCCTCTTTCCCCCTCCCCAGACCATACCTCATTCTTCTCCAGACTGCACTCCTCCATCATTTTGTCTCCTTGCTCTTGGAACGTAATGATGATGAGAGCCACGAAAATGTTGACGAAGAAGAAAGGGAAGACCACAAAATAGACGACATAAAAAATGGACATCTCCATGCGGTTGCTGCGGCTGGGCCCACGGTCCTCCTCCGTCACATCCACAGAATGCTGCAGCACCCTGTGGGCAGACAGGTGGAGAAAAGCAACCAGAGATATGCCCATCAGGACTGCCACCACGCAGCGCTTCTCACGGGACCCAGTTTGTACAGCCAGCTCTGGCTGTCCACACTTGTAACAACGATAGGACAAACCTCTGTCTCAACCTGCTTTACAAGGCTGACCCTTCTAAGTGGCTACAGCCCGTTTTGTGGTGCTTCGCCCGTGCCCCTGATGGAAAATGGATTTTCCAGTGCTCCACATACAGAGAAAAAAACTTGCCCAAGCTCACATGAGCATGAAGAAAGGGCTAGTCCTATGGTCATCTCTCAAATTGAGCTAAAACATACCTCAGGGCCACACAGGAGAAGGGATTATGCATCATTCACTCCCTAAGGAAGAAGCTAACTCCAGCCACAGTCTCAGCCTTATCCGGGGGGTAAAGCTCTTTTGTCCTGATGTAATTTCTCATCCTTCCTCTCCTCCTCCCTGCCCAGCAGTTTCGCTCTCAGTCCTGCCTGGGTGTAGCCAGTTATTAACCCAATCACCCCAGTGGGGACATGCCCACCCCCGTTCAAGGGGGGGACAAAGCAGACTACTCACTGAGGCCAACCCTCGCCGGTGGAGACCGTGAATAGGGTGAGCAAAGCCCAGATGATATTGTCGTAGTGAAACTCATGGCGTTTCCACTCCCGGCACTTCACTTCCATCTTGTTCTTCTCGTGGTCTACGTAGTTCCCTCTGCAAGGTTGGGAGAGAGCAGTGACCTTGCTTTTTACGCTGCCAGACTATGAGACAGTGGCTTTAAACCCTGGGGGCAAGCGGGGGCAGGGGGACGGGACACCTCTCCTCCTACAGGGCTGGGAGGAGAAATAGGGAGAGGCTGGATAACAACTGTGGGGAAGCAGAGAAGGGGAAAGCAAAAGGGAAGACAAAAAGAGGAAAGAGAACAGGAGCAAAATACGGGGCTCTGCATCCTGCACAAGGATGCACAGCGCGGACACAGCAATGGGGACGAGGCTCAGCCCATGCCGTCCACCCCAAGCGACTATGGCCAAGAGCAAGTCATGACCATGGACTTAACTGGGAACCCAAAGATGACATTACCCAGCACCCTCTCTTTGCCAGAGGTGTCAGCAGCATTGGACCTACTGAACAAAACACCTACATGCAGTCCTTCTCCGTGTCCTTGGAGCTGTCAGTACAGTAGAAGAACTTCCCTTTGAAGAGCTGGACGGCAATGACGGCAAAGATGAACATGAAGAGTTTGTAGACGATGAGGATGTTAAAGACGTTCTTGAGGGAGGTCACAACACAGTCGAAGACGGCCTGCAGGAGAGGGCATAGCTCACCTTGGGGAACCCACAGGCTCGGCAAAGGGCAGGACCAAAACCTTCCTCAAGACTACCATGGGGAAAGACATTTCCCACTCCTGGGGGGAAAGGAGGAAAGAGCTAGGCCTTCTCCTGGGTGAAGGGCCATTTTCTGAGCAAGTTTAACACCTGGCATACCCCCAGCACACACACACACACAGCAGCAGGGATGGATATTTATATCCTCCAGCATTCTCTGCAACCAGGGCAGCAGAGAGGGACTGCACCAATGATGCAATTAGCAGCACTCAAGACCAATTAGTAAATGCTTCTTTGTTTCACAACACCCCTAATAACAAGGCAGAGCCGCAATAGCAGCACCTCCCCAGGCTGTGTTCTCAGTCCTAGTTCTCACAGCACTTTAAGAAACAGAGGAATGTCCTTTTCCCTGCTTCATGGTGAAGACAGAGGTTTCCAGAATTGAACTGACACAGGCTGAATCCATCCACTGATCAGGAAGAAAAGCTGGGATCAAAACCCATGTCTCTGGGGTGCCACCCTGGGCCTCATCCACCAGCCAAATATCCCCTTGGGAGGAAAAACTGAGGGCTTCCCCGGTCTCTTACTCCTTTCTGCCTCCATACCCCATCGGCTAAGGTAGGGAAAGCCATAATCCTACCGGCACTGCATAAATAATCCCTCTACTCAGATGGGAAACCCCCCTTTGCTGTAACACCGTGACAGCACAAGCACACAAAATCCCGAGCGGTTTGCAGGCTGCTCTAGTGGGAAAGATCACGAACTTTGGAAAGAGATCTGAGCTCTCCCAAAGCTGGGGCAGCCTATGTCAGGAGAGCATCTGAGCTTTGCTGCCTCGTGTCCACTCCGGCCCCGCTTTCCCTGGGACTTTGCAGAGATCTAGGCTCGCTTTTAATAACTCATTGCACCTCCAGATGTGAAGCAGCCTGAAGGGCATTGCGTTTGAGAACAGGGCTCCTAAAACACAGCAAATGCTTTGAAATCTACTTGCTCATCGCTGACGAGCAAATGGACGCATGTGGTCCCTGCACCAAACGATCCATGCTGGAGAAGATAGACATGAGACAGGAGATGGGAATCGTTACCTTCAGCTTTGGCAGTCGCTTGATGGTTTTCAGGGGCCTCAAGACCCGTAGCACACGGAGAGACTTGATGGTCTTGATATCCCGGCCCTTGTTGGTCCTACCATATCGGAGGGAGGCACACGCACCCAAAAATGAAAGGGAGAGACAATAACCTTGTAGACCTGGGGCTGGATGCTCAGGGGGGTTCAAGAGCTGCCAACCACCCCCAGCATGCACAAGGAGGGGAACAGGAGGGCCACATGCTGCCGTGGGGGCCAGCAATCACGAACGTGTGACTGCCAAGTGCTTAGCCCACCCAAACGAGTCTCCTCCAACACACGCGCTGACAGCTGGCAGAGATGAAAAATAAAGCAATCCTCTCCTCCTGGGGATTAGCACCTTTCCCCTTCGCTGGGGAGCAGCGACCTTAACAAAGTCCCTCGCTGTGGGAAGCGGTGGGGTGCCAGGGCTGGGGCAGCTGCCCAAAGGGCGCTGGCACGCTGCCCTCTCCCACGTCCCCAGGCCACGCCACTCGGCAGGGCCAGCAGGTTTGCTCCTCTCCTGCAGGCACATGTCATTTGCAGATGGGGCTTGCAAAAGGCCCCCGCCATTGTAAATTGTTTTCTACTGTTACGACTAGTTGCAAGAAATTCGTAATAAAATGAGGGAGATGCACTCAATGGGGTCTACATGCAGGTGTCTCACAAAGGGTTTTCCCTCCTGGCTTAAGCTCAAAATTCATGGTCCTTACGCCAACCTAGGGAAGCACCTGCTCCGTGCTTGGTTTGTTCACACAAATGCTGCCTTTTACAGCTTTCTGCCTTAATCCATCAGTGCTCTCCCACATGGCCAGCCTGGTCCTCTACCTCACGTGCATGTAACAGCTCAGCCCTCTCTTGCCTCTCCCGATCGGGGCTGCACTTGCCTCCGCCCCAAGTCAGCTGAGGGAGGCAGATCTTACCAGGAGAATTATTTAGAAAAGCCCCCTCATAAACCTCATTTCTTGACTATGATGATTAATCCCAACCACAATACCAGGTGGGTTTTTTTCTTGTCTTTTAACTAGAGCCCTTGAGCTGGATCCCAGGATGGAGCAAAGTGGTCCTGGTGAAGGTGGCACAGTTTGGATCCACCAGGCATCCTCCAAAAACATCAAGGAAATGACTTACAACAACAGATGCTCCAAATTACACAGCTCCTTTGTGAGGGTTAATGCAACAGGGAACGCAATAATAGGCTTAATCATTAAAAGATGTAAACAAAACCACTAATTAATAGTCCTCCCTAGGAGCACAACCCCACAAATGCATGAAAAGCAACTGTACAAACAGCCCTGGGACTCATTTTGCACCTTCCATCTCCTGCTTTGCTCAGTGTCAAGACTTGGGTAAGCGGCTGGGGCATCCAGCTCGGGGCTGGGGTGAAGATTTGAGGGCACCAGTCAGCTTCCACCAAGAGCAACTCAACTGCAGTGGTTTACATCTGCTGAGGAGGGACCTCTTCAGACCTCAGGAAGCCTCCTGTGGATTTGCTTGGGATCCAACACAAATATGGGACATAGAGCTGGATAACGCCTGGAGGAAAGCCTGGCTTTGCTGTGTCTACGGCCAAGGCTGAGCTCTCCCCAGTGCCCTGAGCCTGGCATGAACCACATCCTCTCAGAGGACGTCAGGGCTGAAGTCCCTGCAGTGCTTCAGTGCAGGCAAAGCCCTCGCTGGGGCAGAGCCTTCAGCTCTGTCGCGGACATCACTCTCCCCATGCCGTGCTCCCCTGGGTGTCCTCCACATCATCTCGGGGTACTGCACAGACACGGAGATCCAGGATGAAAGCACCTCCTCCGAAGGCAAGGGATTGCATCGCTTGCAAAGAAAATCCTGCCCACACTTTCCCAGAGCGCATCACCTTTAACGCATCCCGGGGTGATGCAGGAGTGCGTGCAGAGCAGCGTTACTCCGGTCTCTGCAAACGCAGCTAAGGGTCAGTACAGGTGTTGGACAGACAGACATCCACCTGCGTCCATCCCACCATGCCCCCCATGGCAGCACCCCGCGGCAACCCAACCGGCATAGTTACCCCAAAGCATTCCTGTTGGCGATCCATCCCGGCAGCCACCAAACAGCACCAACGGAGAGAAGGAAAAAGAGAGAAGAGAGGAAGAAGGTAAGACAAGCAGCGGGGGAGCTGCGCGAGGACAACCGCAGCCTCTCGGGCGTGGGGACCCTGCGGCAGCCCTCCACTGCCCCATGCCTGGGTTGAAAGCCACGATGAGTAGACCATGTTGTTCTCCAGGATGGGGCTTATCTCCAGGGATAAGCTGGGAGTCCCTGCCCTCCCTGCTGGAGGTTTTGGGAGGGGGGCATGTAGTGAAACCTCTGCTGCAAGAGGAACCCGTGGAGAGCGGGACAGTGGGTGACAGCGGGCGGGCACGTGGTACTCCTCGGTCAGGAGTTGGGGAGGGACCTCAGGGCTCGGCGCCAACCAGCCAAAGGCAGGTGCTTCTGAGGGAACCTACCTGCAAGGCCACAAGAGTTCCCATCCAAACAGGCTAGCTTCGGTAAGTCACCCCCATCAAGAAATCCACTGATTAACCAGAAAGAGCCAATGCTGCTCAAGCTGCAGCGCGGGATCTCCTGCAGCCCAGCAGGACACCCGCTCGGACAAGCCAAGGGGGTCTACAAGGTCCCTAGTTGTAACCAAGCCTCCGTCCTTGCTTGAGTTGAGTCCCTGCCATGTGCCTGCAGAGGGCTCAGCACTGGGGGCAAAGCCTACTAAGTAAAACATTTCTTAAAAACCATAAAAATAACCCCAGGCCCTGGCAGCATGATAGTGAAGCAGGCAGAAGGTATGTTGCAAAGGCGATAGTTTAACTCTGCAGTACTTCTGTGATGGGATCTGTCCTGAGCAGCCTCACACCAGGTTATTTTGCAGGACATAAGGGTCCCTCTTGCTTCCAGACCCTGGTGCCAACGAGCACAAGCAGATGCTGCTCAGCAAAGAAAGAGGCACCTCTGATGCCTACCTCTGGGTGGAGAAACTCCTGCCCTTGCTCACCAGGCAAGATGACGAGGGCTACGCACGGACCACTGCTCCACTGGCTGCCACTGGCCGCTCAACCTTTCCACCGCTCAACCTTTCCACCAACCCTTCCATCACTCAACCCTTCCCACCAACCCTTCCATCACTCAACCCTTCCCACCACTGCAAGGCCGCAGGCGCAGGCATCACCACCTCGCGGCAGCTCTGCAAAGCCACAAGCGAGCGCTGCTTCTCTGCGCAATGCCTCCTCGGAGGGTGCCACGGGAGGAAAAAGCGAGCAGCGTCTTTAGTTATGGTTCTGGTTATTTCAGCTAATTTAATTTGAACTCTTTGGAGATTTACGGTGTTATATTGGGCTTTTTATTTAGGCTGTGTTTGGATTGACGTATTAGCTTTCCACATGAGTTACGGAGGAGCCAAGATGACCTCTCGCTTGGGATGTATGGGCTCCAGGGGAGCAGTGGACAAGCCATTACGGCACAGAGAGACACGGCTTTACGGGTGGCCACTTGCTTATCGGTGATTTTGGTGTGGCACCGCTGGACCAGCTCAGAGACCTCCTGCTCTACTCACAGCTACCCAAGACCCCCGCAGGGAAACCAAACTGCAGAGGGGAGGCACAAAGGGCAGAAAGCCCAAAAGGCACGGCGTGTCCCAGCACTTCTTCTACCGGCAAGTGCTGGACCCAGTCACCGGCCGCTCTCAGCCACGTTAATTGCTGCAGCCGCTCCATGAGCGTCGCTTTGCCCACCCACTGCCGTGGAGGCGAGGCGGGGGAGAGGGAAGACGTGTCCCCACTCCAGCCCCACATCAAAGAGGTCATGGAGGGATAAGAGAAGGAGAGGGATTTAAACACCATGGCAAAGTTTTCCTCTTGAGACCGGGACGGAGGGAGGGTGGGCGGCGGGTTGGGACATTTATAGCTGGCGAACATCCTGCGGCTCCTGGGGCCGTGGTGGTGACAGGCTGCCAAGGGGAGAGGCAGGTGTTCTTATAAATGCTTTATAATGTATAAACCCGTCAGAAATCGCTGCGGTTCCTTTGTTCCCCTCACCCCCGAAGCCATGAGATCATCTCCTCCAGCAGGAGCCACCGTTGGACGTGGGGGAGAGGGACAATCCTGCAGGTTTACATTATAAAGAGGCTTCGTCCACGACACGAGCAACTCGGTATCTACCCAGCTACAGCTACAAGAGTGAGCAGGCGACACAGATGCTTGCTGCAAACGTACGTGGGGGTGCAAAGGCCTTCTCCGGGGCAGGGGGGTTCAGTGCCGTGGCCAGCGGGGTGCTCACCCTCAAGAATTCAGCCGCCCCATGCCCAAAGGGACCTGTCCGTCCCTTGGGAGGCTGGGTGGAGGCAGGTAGGCAGGGTAAGAAGGGGCACGGCAGCTTCCCCACGTGCTCGGTGCTGGCACGTGGGGACCCCGCCAGCTCCAGGGACCACCCCAGGAACCACACCACATCTGTGGGGTGGGGGCAAGAGAACAGTGAGCGCAGCAAGCACCGATTACCGTACCGTGAGCGGCCATGAGGACACCTGTCCACCCAGGAGCAGCCTGAGCCATCAACCTCCCCTCCTTCGGCCATCAAAAAGCCTTGATGAAAAGTGCCTTGGAAGGCAAAGGCTCTCTTATCCCCCTAAAGCCCCTCAAACCACCCAGCACATCTTCAGGCTGCTGATGCCCTTGAGCCCCACCTCCAGACATGCTCTGAGGGGGTGCCCTGGCGGGGGGGGGGGTGTCAGCCAGACCCCAGAGATGCTTGATCCATCCTCGCAGTGGCCTGGGTGGCCTCCGGAGGGCTCAGAGCAATGGCCCCAGCCAGGGGACCTGCCCCGTGCCCCTTCCCCACGCCGGGGTCTGCGGTCAGCCCCCTGCCCTGCCCAGGGGCTGGTTCATCCCTGTGCTGAGCAAGCTGAATTCTTCCGTGCTCTGCCCGAGGAGAGAGCAGCGGCTGAAAGCAGCGGCGAGGACAGGAGTGAGGAGGGTGAGGAAGGCAAAAGCAACGAGCCGGGGAGGGTGTGAGTGAGCGAGAGCAAAGGGAAGGAGCTGCTGCCTGGCTGGGGGTGAGATGGGAGGGATGGATTAGGGGCTGTAATCCATCGAGCGACTTCGGGGCTCGGACCCAGCCACCCCAAGAGCCTCGCACGGTACCTGAGCTGTGGACAAGGACAGGGCTCCAGTCTGCGCGGCTGCCAGGCCCTCCCCTCTCACCAGCACTAACGCCACCGCCGCCAGTGTCAAAGGCACAAAGAGAGAACAACAGCGTGACAAACCCTCAGCATCTCCTCTCTTCTCCCTCCTTGGGCACCGACGGGGCACCGCGGCCCCGGGGACCAGGGGGTGCCCCGTGCCCTCTCTCTGGGTGCCGGCGCATCCCTCCCCGCGCTCACACCGCACCACCTGCCCCAGCCGGCAGCACAGGGGAGGGCAGAGCAGCACCAAAGTCATCCCTGGATGCTTCCCCCCTCCCCGGCGCAGGCACCGCAGACATCAAGCCACTCTGCGGAGGAGGACCCACCCACAGGTGCCACAAGCTCGGTTCCAGAGCCCAACTGCAAGGCAACGCTCAGCAGGCACACGCCGCAGAGCAAGCACGCACAAACCCCACCGGCTGCACCCCCACCCCTGCAGGGCTCTGGGGCAACGCTCCCCCTTGGAGCAGAGGGAGAACCAGCAGCCGGGGGTACCATTTCCAGCACAAACATGTTCAGAGGGCAGCTCCGCCCGGCGGGCTGCTGCTTTTGCTGTCTCTGTGAGCCCCGGGATGCACCGCAGGTGTACAACTCCAGCTCTGCCACCCTTAGGTCCTTTTCCCTCTAGCAGCCTCTTCTGCCCTCTTTTGAGCCCACTTTCATCACCAGTCTCTTCCTGGCACCTCCAGTTTTCCTTGCCTTGCCCCCTGCCCGCTTGCTCACCAGCATCTGACAAACAGGGAGAAACCCATCTCTGGAGCTATACTGGTTTCAGGCGCCAGCGGCACAGCTGGGCTCTGCAGTCAGCCACGCACTGCTGCCAGGAGCCGTCCCAGAAGCAGAGCAGAAGGGTGCAGAGAAATCCGAAAAAAATCAGGGTCTGGTAGCCATATCACACAGTTGCATCCTCCTCCCAGCCCGGCCAAGGGATGGCAAAGAGCTGACAAGGACGACGGCCACTTACGCCAAGGCAAAAGCCACCAGCGCTCCCACCACCACGATGAAATCCAGGATGTTCCAGAGGTCTCGGAAGTAGGAGCCATCCTGCAGGATCAAGCCCTGATCGATCATCTGTGGGGGTGGAGGGAAAACGGTGAGAAAAACAGGCAGGGAACGAGCAGCTCAGCTGTTAAGTGGAAGTAGCCGCAGGCGGGATGTGCTGGGGAGAGGGACAGCCCCGCAGCCCAGGTGTATATCAAGGAGCATCATATTTTGTGAGCCTGGAGACTGATAAAAGTAGTGCTGAGCATCCTCAACTCCCACCGCTGAGAACCTGGCTTTAAAGTCTCCATCATCCAAATTTAGGACCAGAACCGAAAAACCGAGCTATTTCCCACCCGCTGCACGGACGCTGCGGGACGCAGCATCCCCAGCACAGCCAGCCCGCAAGGCCTCTCACCTTGATAACCATCTCGAAGGTGAAGACGCCGGTGAAGACATAGTCAAAATACCTCAGAACCTGCAGAGAGAGGGCATGGGTCTTCTGCAGCTGGCTCGCTGGCACCCCCCAGACCCCGTTACCACCCTGCACAGGGGCTCGCCTGGCTCAGGTGCAGACCGAGGGTAGGTTTGCTTGCCCCAAACCCAGCCTGGTCCCTAAGAGTTCAGGACAGCCATAAACCCAGCCTGCGTAGGCAGGAGAGAAACAATTCCCATGCGTGGTGCAAGCAGCTCTGAAATCATGCTGTGAGCCAGAATCATGCTCCCCCATACCAGCCCCACATCGGCATCTCCCCAGCTTAAGGGAGATGAGAGCTATTTCCAAGGTTTCTAAAGAGGATGGGGAAGAAGTCAGACCCCGCGGTACGGTGCAGATGCTGCTACCGGCTGCCCTGATCCATGTCCCACATGTGCCCCACCACGGAAGCTAAAAGCCTACAGGACCTCTGCCTGCATTGCCCGCGGGGTGGGGAGAGCAGGGGAGGTTTGCAATCACTTTGTTGCGGTCGGAGTTGGTGAGGACGGGATCCTCTGCCGCGAGGGCGATGCTGCTGGCGGCGATCACCAGGAGGATGCACATCTCGAAGTAGCGCAGGTTCACAATGTAGTGGCAAGCCCTCCGCACCCTGCGGGGAGACAGCCCGCACCCCAACCTGTGAGCCCCCGGCATGCCCCAGGCGTGGCCCACGTGCAAAACCCACCCCACATCGCCGGCTTCCAGAGCATTCAAGATGGGCAGCAAAGGCTGAGGAGCAAAACAAGGGAGCCCAAGGGTGGGTTGGGCTTGCTGACCTCTTTCCTTGGCTGTCCCAGCTCCCCAAGACACCCCACAGCCAGCCAGGGAGAGTCCCTGAGACTTATATGGGGTGCTTATTCTTCCCGGCTGCCGGAGCTGGGCAAGAGCTACGGGGGAGCAGAAAACTGCAGAAAAATGTAACAAGCATTGACCAAAAATCACAGCTAGCCGTCAGCAGTCAGGAGAGAAAACCACGAGCGTGGCTGGCACAGAGGGAGAGCGCTGCCGGGGCTTGGGGAGCACCGTGGCTGGTTATCCAGGCTGTTTGGGAGACAATTCAGCCCCCTTCCCAAGGGGGACCCCCTGTTTTCAGTGATGTCTGGGGGTCCTTCCCCTTGCAGCCCTCCCCAGCCCCAAGCTCCTACGGTCCCAAAAATGTCTCACGGGTTGGTGGTGCTGAAGATGAACATGGAGCTGTGCGGCACCATCGCTTTGCCCGTCTCGCTTTTCTCCTTCTTCCGTTTCTTCTTCTCCATCTCCTCCTCATCCTCTTTGGTCTCGGCCTCCTTTAAGGGGCTGGCTTCGCCGTCTGTCTTGTTGCTAACTGCAGGAAAGCGAGAGCCTTTGCCCGGCCTTGCACCCAGACAGCACCCTGGGGTGTCCCTGCCAGCCGGGCACGTGCAGCCCCCCCAGGTTTCTACTTTGCATCCCCGTGCTGTTAAGGGGAGAGGGACCAGAAGGGAAGAAAAGACACGAGCTGCCGGGATGAAGCAGATAAAAGGGGTTTTAACCCCATTAAAGCACCAGCTTTCATGGTGCTGTTTAATTAATAACGCTGTTTAAAGCGGCTCACCTTGACAGCAAAGACGCTGTAAAGGTCTGAGCAGCAGCGAGCTGGGCAGAGGCTGCGGACGCGTTCGGAGAAACGGGGGATGCGAGTGTTTTGCCCGAGGGGAAGGAGGGATCAGGCAAAGGGGTGGGGGGGAAAGACATGAGAAAGGGAGAAGCTCCCCAGGGGACAGCGGCACATCAGCATGGTGCTGGGGCTCCCCTGCAAAACGGGGGTGCTGGAGGGAGGTGCCGTAAGAAGCAGCAAGAAAAGCTTCCCCCCCCGCCCCATTGATGGATGTGGATAGGAAAAGCCGTGCAAGCGGCTTTCCGTCCCACTCCAGGGTCCGCGAGGGCCGGGGAGAGGGGCTCAGGAAAGAGAGACAGGTCCTCACTCTGTACCACAGCAGAGTCGTGGACATCGATCATGATGGTGGTGCTCTCCATGGCCTTCTCGGTGTTGGGGGTGATGGAGGAGAGGTCGGGCTCGCTCCGGCTGACGGTGCGGCTGGCCTCCAGCAGCGCTTGCTCGCTGGTGTCCATGCTGCTGCAGTCCTGCTCCGTCAGGCTGCCCGTCTTCCCCCGGGGGGGCTCAGGTGCCGCTTGCGAGGGGCTCCCCTCCTTGGCGGTCCCAACCAGCTCAGCATCGCCGGCAGGGACCCCGTTTGTCCTGCAGGAAGGGATGTGGGAGAAAAAGAGACGCGAGAAGATAAGGGGAGAGGACAAGGAGCCATGGGAACTGCAAGATGCCCTCCCCGGGTACCAACCTGACGGGCTCCCCGCTCGCCTCCGGCTCCCCCTGAATCAGCGCCTCCGCTGCGGCAGCATCCCTGTGCTGGTCCCCATCCTGCACCCCCTCCACGGGGCTGGCCTCCTCCAGACCCATCTCCTGGCTGGCCGAGCGGCTCCCCAGGGCGCTGGCCGGCTCCTTCCCCTCCATCCGGGCTCTGCGGTGCCGGCTGCGCCGCTGGCTCTGCCTCATCCGTGCCCTGTCCTCGATGCCGCCTCCTGCCCCGTCCTGCTCACCCAGCTCGCAGTTCCCGTGGCACGATTTCTGGTGCCATGGCTCCTTGTCTCGCTTGGCCCGGGGCGACGGGCTCCTCCTGTCCTCACCACTGCTGGGGTTGGCCCCCGGGGCCGGCTGCTCGGGGCCCTCAGCCGGTGGCCGCTCGCCCTTGCCGCCCTGCTCCTGGGTGCATTTCTCCAGGGCGACGCCGTCCCCCGGTTTCTTCCTGCGGAAGATGCTGGCGTGGGGGTTGATGAGGGGCGGCTCGTCCTTGTTGATGCCCTCCTGGCTGGACATCTGCATGTGCCGGCGCAGCTGGCTGGTGCGCTGCTCCCACACCGACATGTGGTGCCGCCGGCGACGCTCCCGCCTGCAAGGGGGGACAGCGAGGCGTCGGGGTCCTGGACGCCCGCCCCACCACCGGTGCTTCACCCCCCCGGTGAAGCACCCACCCTGGATTTAATTTGGGAATCCCAGGGAGAAGGAAATGCCATCCAGCATCCCTCTGGTGCTGGCAGGGGCTGGAAACGGGGCTGAAACTGTAGAAACTGTGCTTCTGCCCCTCCAGCGACGTCAGGCTGACGTCAGTCCCAGCACCCTGACGGCTCCCCTGAAGCTTCCAGGCAGCACACCCAGCTCGCTGGGAGCAGCCAGCACCCCGGCCCACCCCATCCCAGCCAGGCAGCCGCCACCTTCCTCTTGCGCAGGGACAGCTTTTTAAACACGGGCGATGTCCCCTCGCTGCAGCTGGG